>NW_004191814.1:97694-132092 GCF_000330505.1 Entamoeba invadens IP1
CTAAAGGAATTCAATTAGTCTCAAACATGAATAACGAAGAAATCGATCAAGCGCGAATAGAGACGGAAAAAAGAAATTTGGAGATCCGAGCAAACATCGACGACGCTTATAAACGAAAACAAGTCGTTCGGACCGAAATGCTCCGACTCACATCCGAAAATCAAAAGGCTGAAAATGATTATCAAAAGGATTTGAAGAAACTCGACGCAAAGAAAAAGGAGATGATACACAAACAAGAATTGGTCAAACAGAAAATCGCGGGACTCAAAGTGGAGGAGAAGCAAGAAGAGTTGAAAAGAAGAGAAGAAATCAATATGCAGCTTGTGACAGACATTAACGATTTAAAAGATAAACAATTAGAAAAGGATAACCAACTCAAAAAGGTGAAAAAAGACACGTTCAAAATTGGTGTATTGATCGAGAACACCACAGATGAAGTCAACGAAATCGAAAAGTCGATTCAAGAAGATAAAATACGAGACAAGTCGCTCCGTGACCAAACAGAAAAGGCGAAAATTCAAACCGCAAAGGTACAAAACCAAACGAAAATTGTTAAGGTTGACAAAGATATGATTATTCAAGAACGACAAGAAGTCGAAGCATCAACAGAAAAGAAACTTGATGAAGTCGACCTCTTGTCAGAAACACTCAATAAATTGGAAAAAGAGACTTTCGACGCTGAGGTCGATAGAGACAGAGCAGAACAAACATTAGCAGACACCACCGAGCGAAATCAACGAATGTTAGACGCTTTAGAAGCCAAGTTGAATCACACATTGAGTCGAGAGAAAAAGGCGATGGACAAGTCGCACAAAAAGAATAATGCCGAAAACAAAAAAGCGCGAGAGAAGAGAAAACAGACCCGGAGAGAAAAACAGAAAGTCGAAGACGCAATTGAAGACCAAAAACTTGCAAAGAAAATCACTGAGACGAAATTGACGACGTTGGAAGAACAAGCAGAAATTCTTGACGACCGCACCGATCAACAAGTCGAGCAGATAACAAATCAGGACGCAGCTATCGAGGCGAAACTCAAAGAAATCAACGAAAACAGAAAAAAAATATCACAACAACAAAAGACCAGATTTGTGGAACAAACAGTTGCTGGTATCGGGGCTAAAGCTGCACCCAAATCTAATATTGTTATAGATAAAGATGTTGAAGCCACTGTCTCTAAAAAATATAAAGAAGAACGAAAGAAAAAGAAGAGTGCGTACGACGACTTTATTAAAGAAGTGGAGGACATTAAGATTGAGGCACCTAAGAGAGAGAAGAAGGCACGTGCTGCTCCATCAAAACCGGAAGATGATCTCTTCGAGAAGGAAATGGAAGAGCGAAAGAAGAAGTACGCATATCTGGACGTTGACGCTGTCGACAAATTACACCGAGATAACACTAAATTGGACCAATTAGTTCGTGAAGAGAAAAGGCAAATTGAACTTGACAGACAAAAGAAATTGAGTGATTTAGTCGACGAACAACAGAAGATCCAAGACCGACTCAGAGAAGAACAAGAGGAGGTTAAAAAGGAATTCCAAGAGAAGCGCGAGAAGTGGCGTAAAGAGCGTAGAGAGGTATATAAACTTGTTAATGTGATTGTCGATATTACCGACTTTTTGCCCACAATTCCAGAAGCGCGTGAGATCTCGTTGAATCAAAGTCAAAGAGCATATAAGATGTTGGAGTGGGAAAATAAGACTGTTGTTGACGATTTATTCAAAGAGTGGGCGACCAGAAGAAATGGATTTATGGATAAGTTTGATGAAACAAGAAAGAGCACAATAAAACATGTCAGGTGTCCCATGAACCCAGTGGAAGAAGATTCACACGACTTCCTTAGTTTCACGAAATTGAGTGGAACGACTGGAAACGGGGACAAGTCTGTTTTTGTCAAATCGAAACAAAGAATGAAAGCAAAGGAAGAGGCAGAAAAGAAGGAAAAGTATGGCATGCTTGGCGAAATGGACGGACACTCTCCCCGATTTGAGATGGGTGTTGACACTGAAATTATGGATGAGAGTGGTCATATTAATAGTGAGAATGGTCCGATACCAATTGCGTTTTTCTTGGACGATATGGACGATGAAGACAAAGATGTGCAACGTAAAATTGAAGCGGAAAAGCGTCGTAAGATGGAAGAAGAACAACGACTCATTGAAGCGGAACAGAAGCGGAGAGCTGAAGAGGAAGCAAGACGTAAAGCGGAACTGGCAGAGAGAGAACGACAAGAGATTGAACGTAAACGACTTGAAGAGCAAAAACGTATCGAAGAAGAAGAGCGTATTAAACGCGAAATTGAAGAAGCAAAAGCGAAGGCTGAACTTGAAAAGCAAAAAGCAGAAGCAGAGCGTGTCAGGCTTGAGAACGAAAAGAAGAGAATTGAAGCCGAAAAACTTCGAATACAAAAAGAGAAAGAAAGACTTGAAGAAGAGAGGAAACAAAAACTCGAGGAGGAAAGGAAGAAATTGGAGGAGAGTGAGCGGATAAGAAGAGAAGAAGAAGACGCAAAAAGAAAGGCTGCTGACGAACTTAGAAAGAAGCAAGAAGAAGAGAGAATAAAAGAAGAGTTGAGACTGAAGCGAGAGCACGAAGAGCTGATGAGAATTGAAGCCATAAAGGCACTTGAGAGGCAAAAACGTGAAGAAGAAGCTCAAAGACTTGAAGAAGAAAAACTTCAAAAACTTAAAGAAGAAAACGAGCGCAAAGAGAGGGAGGAAAATGAGAGAAAGATGCGTGAAGCCGAGGAAGAGAAAATTAGAAAACAACAAGAAGAATTGCTCGAGAAATTGAAAATTGCAAAATTGGCAGAAGAAAAAGCAAAAGCAGAGGCGGCTGAAAAGGCAAAACTTGAAGAAGAAGCCAAACGTGACGCTGAGCGGCTGAGACAACTCAGAGAACAAGAAGAGAAAGAACGCATAGAGAAAGCGAGACTCGAGAAAGAAAGAATAGAAAAGGAACGCATTGAGAAGGAAAGAATTGAGCAAGAAAGAATTGCAAAAGAAAAAGCTGAACAAGAGCGCCTTGTGCAGAAACAAAAAGAAGAAAAAGAAAAAGAACGGTTGGCACAAGAAATGATCGAGAAAGAGAAGCGTGACAAGGAATTAGCTGCGAAAAAACTAGTTGACATGGAAATTGCCAATGAAAAAGAAAGAGCTGAAAAGGAACACAAAGAGAAAGAAGAAAAAGAGAGGATGAAGGCACTGCAAGTTGCTGAGGAGAAAGCGAAAGCCGAGGCTGAACGTGAACGTCTCCGAAAAGAACAAGAAGAAAAAGACCGTCTTGAAAAAGAGCGGATAGCAAGAGAAAAAATGGAACAAGAAGTGAAAGAGCGAGCTGAAAAGATGATGAAAGAAAAAGCAGAGGCGGAAGCACAAGCAGCACAACTTGCTAAAGAAAAGGCTGAGGCGGAAGTTGCTCGTATCAAAGCAGAAAACGAACGAAAAGCTGCTGAGGCTGAGCACCAAGCTATGTTGGAGAAATTAGAAAGGATGAGAATCGAGAAAGAGAACGAAGCGAAAAAGAGGGCTGCTGAGGAACAAGCCCGCAAAGAACGCGAGAAGCAAGAACAACTTTTGGAAGAAAACAGGAAAAGGGAAGAACAAAAACTGCGCGAGAAGGAAGAGGCGGAACGCAAAGAACGAGAGGAAAAGAAACGTGAAATTGAAGAACAGAAACGCAAGATAGAAGAGGAGCGTCAGCGTGTAGAAGACGAGAAGAAAGCGGAAGAGGCGAAGCGTCGTGCCGAGGAAAAGTGGCGACAAGAAGAAAACGAGAAATTGAAATTGGAGAACGAGCGTTTGAGGAAATTGGCTGAAGAGAATGAGCGTCTTGAGAATCAAAGGAAATTGATTGAACAACAACAACATGAAAAAGAAATGGAACTCAAACGTATTGAAGACGAGAAACAGAAGGAGCTTGAAGAAAAGAAACGAGCGATTGAAGAAGAAAGAAAGGCAAGAGAAGAGGCGGAGAGAGTGAGAAAGGAGAATGAAGACAAGGAAATTGCACGCAAAGAAGCCGAAGAAAAAGCCCGTCGTGAGGAATTTGAGAAAAAAAGGAAAGATGCAGAGGAAGAGCGCAACAAGAAAGCGCGGGAGGATATGGAAAGGTATCAAAAAGAAAAGGCGGCAAGACTTCTTAAGAAAAACAGAAAGACGGCAAAGAGACAAGTAGCGCCACTTGCGCAGTCGCAATTCATCAGTCCACTCGGTCGATCTAAGTCGCCAGTGGGAAGTCCAAGATTGTCAGACACTGTCCAGAGAAAGATCGAGGAGAAAGAAGGAAGTGTTGTGATGGGAACAACACCTGTTGCCACACCAACAAAGCGAAGGGGTGTTGTAACGTCGTCTCAACCTGAAGAATCACAAACGCTGTTCTATCCGTCTGCAATCAAGTCGAGTGTGTCATTTTCGACACCAGGAACTCCAGTCAAAGAGAATGTAAAAGCGGACCAGACGATGGGACATTTGTCAAAGAAGGTCAACAGTACAGTCAATTCAGAAATGGTTGAAAAAGACAGACTGAAGACACAAAAGAGTAGACGGTTTTCGTTCAGAGAAAAGAAATATGTTGAAGATATTATGCCGGAGTTAGTCGATGGAGGCGAGGTTAATCTTGAGAGAGAGGGGGTCAGTGGAAAGGTAGCAAAACCAAAAAAGCAAAAACAGTCGGGAAAGAGTCGATGTTCCATTGTTTAAGTACTTTGATTAATGTGTTTTGAGTAGTTCATTTTGAGTTATATAAAGTATATGTGGTAATGTGAGTAATACATCGTTATTATTAAATACTATACAATACAACTATAAATGAATAAAAGAGTTTGTAATTTAAAATCAAATCGAAAGAAGGCTGGAGGGTGATGGCAAATATGTCATATCATTGTTTAACACACAACAAATCATTGTTTTTTCTTCTAAGAACATAAACATATATGACAAAGAGTGGATGCAAATTATAATTGAAGATTTATAATTAGAAATGAACTTCTTCAACTACTAAATACATATGGAATACCCAACAATAAAAGCCCATCACATTCAAAACGTTTGTTAGCAATTTCTATGGTACATAATTGATTTTCAGGGAATAACGGAATATCAAGTTTGGTGGAGTGACAACGAGTCAACGTGGGAGAAGAAAGAAGACTTGGAAAATAGCGAATACAAGCCACTCATTACAAAGTATACCAAGGAGTTTTCACACTCGGACATTCCCCTTAAAATTATAGGTAAATCACTTCTCAATGACACGCTATTTGTTCGGTGGAGAGACGGGTCTTATCAATTCACCTCTGATGTCGGTTTAATATATGACTATCCCGAGTTATGCATTTAACACTTTGTGTATATTTTGTTATATATAACATTGTTTTATGGAGATAATAATATCTGTTATTATTTCCTTTCATATTTTTAGTAAAAAGAGAAGAAATTATTTAATTATAAATAAAATAATTAATTAAAAGGACAACTAAATAGAGATATAAAGGATTCATAAAATTAAACATGTATGATTCACATATTTTTCGTAAACTATTGAAAATGAGTTATTGAAATATTGTGTTCTGCAAGTAATTTTAGTTATAATTAAACTCTCTAGTTTAAGGAAAAAATAATGAATTTCGAATGTTTTTTAAATAATGAACTAGTCTTGATTATCAGAAATGACATTTCAAAATGATATCAACAAATTTCTGAAAAGCATCTTTAAAGAAGATTTGGATGAAGTGACGACAATTGTCACCAAGCAATGCTACAAAGTTGAACAGTTGAATGATATGTTCAAGAAGGCTGAGTTACCCAGTTTAGGATTGAATCGTCAACAGCTTGCTAATCTTGTGGGTGGCTTACAAAAGAGGGAGAAACGTATCAAAACGTTGGTTGAAGAATTCAAATACAAGTACAATTATGTGATGGATATAAGAACTTGGTCTCCTCTTATGTTTGCGCGTTATTTAGTGCACAATGGGGTGGCTCACCGTGATGCCTTTATTATAGCGACTTCGACACAACCAAAGGACTTTATAGAATCAAATGATGTGATCAATGGAATGGATATTGAACTTATAGAAGAAGTCAAAAAGCAGATGCGCAAAGATTATGCGTCCCTTGTTATTTTGAGGGCTTTAAGGGAGACCACAAAGAAACACAACGCATACAAAATGAATAGAAGAGCCTTTGCTGTTGAAGAAATAGTCACAACAGAACAAACCTTTTTTGGAATTATAGAAATCTTGGAGATCTTAAGTAAATGCGAACTTCTTACTGAACCTGAAAGGAAATCATTGTTTGATGGTTTGGACACTGTTTACAATATAAGCAAATTGTTTCTCGAGCAAACTAAAACGTGGTCGAGTGATTATAAGAATGCAAATGTTGCTAACTTCTTTATTGCCTTCTGCCCTTTACTCAAGATGTATATGGATTATGTAGCTAAGTTCAATTTGAAAGTAAAGGCCAAGATCGACTTGGATAAGAAGAAACCGGAATTCAAAAAATGGGTGCAAGAAGAACTCCAAAAATACAAGACAAGCACCATGAACGCCACTGATTTGGCAATTTTGGCAATAACTCCAGTTCAAAGAGTCATGCGATACGAAATGTTGTTGGAACAAGTGTACAAAGCCACACCAGCTTGCCATCCCGACATCAAAAACATGGAAATTGCTATACAAAAGATTCATGTTATGTCCCATCAAGTCGACAAGATGACAAATCAGTTAAAGAAATATCAAGACTTATCAGAAATACTTGGTCGAATAACAGGACTTCAAAACCAATTCTTTGAAGATGGAACGATCTTTATCGACTTGACAAAAGCGTGGTTTGTTAATTACAAAAAACCAATGGAAGTGATGCTAATAATGTACGATAAGATGCTGATAGTGTGTGAATTCGTCGATACTGCTCTGTTGCTTTCTGACCAGACCAAGTATTTGAAATGTTACAACCAATATTTTCTGATTGAACTCACGCTGTGTGATCCGACTGAAAGTGGGATTGATCTGGGTGTGACAAATAATCACATCTGTTTGAAGTTCAAAAGGAATGGGAAGGATGTGTACAATATCTTTAAATTTGAAGAAAACGATGTATTCGAAAAATTTGTAAACGATTTGAAACATTATATTGAAAAAGACAATAAACGGGTTGAAGACGCACAGTCAACAATTCAAGACGATTTGAAGGAAAAGGCTACAAAGGCTAAAGCGTTAATTAACCAAATTGGTAATTTGGACAAATCACGTTTGTTTTTTTTTTGTTGATACTTTGTGGCTTTTTTATTCAAACAAAAAATCACAGGTAGGACCTTGGCGTAAAAGGTATGAAGGGATTGACAGAGAGGAGTTAAACAAGCTGACGAAAAACGTCCATACTACCACAAATACTCCACGTGATGTGCCACAAAGCGTTTCTTCTGCACATGTCAGTACTGATTCAACTTCACAAAGTACGTGTTCAACGTCTACCTTAGGTACAAAGAGCGAGAATGATAAAAAGGAATAAATGTGTTAGTCGTAGTTGTTGTATTAAGAGAGATATGATATACTTTGTAAGAATAGAACGAATAATGAAAATAGATTATTTCCAAAGAGCAATCATCTTTTGTAAAACTAACTCTTTGATGTATTTCAAGTCTTCTTCGGTATGCCTTGTGACGAGACCGACAGCAGAGTCGTTCAATTCGATGATGTAATTTTTGTTTGTTACTGGGTCGTGTATCCCATCAAGAGCACAAATGTCCATGCCAAGTGCGTTAGAAGCGAGGTCGACATATCGCTTATAATCTTCACTCAAAGGAACGTCGTTGTCCGTCTGATTCATCCCCTTTCCTTTCCAACACGAAGAGACTCTCTGAAAGGCTCTGTAATGATTTCCTATCTTCTGGATTCTAAAGTCATAGTCCCACTTAATGTAAGGCTCTGTTGTAATGTACCGATCCTGCATAGCAACCAACGAAACTAAGTCGTCGAAGTCCTCCTGGTTCTCTAACTTCATCTTGCCAAACCCGGCGTGGACCGTCCCTAACTTGGCGACGAGAGGAAACCCGGTGTTGAAGTTCATCGACGTCCATGAGGGGTAATACGTTTGTGGAATCAATGGGAACTTGTCACCAAGCTCTTTATGGATCTTGAGCAATTTGGAGTAAATGACAGGCTTTTCTAAGCAGTTGTAGAGAGACTCCAATGTGTTGACGGAAGGAATGTTACAATACATAAAACCTAAGAGGGTGTTTTTCCAATTTTGCCCAAAAACACCCATACAAGCACCACGAATCAGAAGAAAGTCTGGTTGAAAAGACCGGACTGAGTTCATTGGAGTGTTTGGAATGGCGTATTTGCTTGGTTGGAGAGAAACTATGCATCCGCTATCGCTATAACTTGTCAAGACCATCTCATCCCACATCGAAAACTCGACGACTAACTCAGCCTTTCCTATTTTGCAGTTTTTAAAGAGGTCGTACCAATTAATAGTAGGACGGCCTCCGATCACTAAGAGACGCTTTTGAGACGGTGCGGACTTCATTGATCTTCAAAGTTGATTCTCATAATTAAACATATTATGATTCCTCTTTATTTTTATTTGAGTGAATTACCCGTATGTTTGCGAATAATTCCACTAATATACACAATCAAAAATACATATTTTTATCCGATTTTTCATTACTAAAGTCGTTTTAATATTATTATAGTTTTAAATGCTAAACGTTATTATTCAACTATTAGTATTGTTTGTTTTTAAACGGCATATCCGCACTCTTGGGTAGTTTTATTCGTATTTGAAAACTTTTTAATAACTTGTAATTTAAGAATTAAAAATTACTAGTAAAACAAAAAACATTGAGTGTTTGTCATAAAATATGGAAAAAAAGGATAAAACGTTAAGCAATACAGTAGGGAAAATGAACCTTAGCCCAGGAAATGTACTTTAGCCCAAAGAAATTCCTATATTTTTCTTTAAAAACACGGGTTTTTACTAAAAAACAAATATTTAAGAAAATTGACTTTTATTTAGGTATAGTTTATTATTTTAATATAACAATAGAAAATAATTAGTTTTTCTTTGGGCTAAGGTTAATTTCATGGGCGAAGGTTTAATGGCCCAACTGTAGATCGAATAAATTATATCTATTTTGGAATTTCACCCCAATTATTGAGTTTATGAGAAATATCTTCCCAAAAATGTGTCAAAAACAAGATACTGGTGAAAAAAACGTCGAAAAGAATACGTCAAGTATATTTGAACAGATAGAACCAATATCTTGGTCTTTGAATTGAAACCAACAGGATGCGAATAACCGTTTATTATTGATTGGTAATTATTAGTGTTATTTCCCGTATTTTAGTCTCGATTTATAACGGAGTTGCCTGAAAATGCGAACTTACTATCTTTGCTCTTTGCTAACCAAACAAAAAATAAATTTTCGTCGTTCTTTGTTCTCGAATTGAATAATAAATAACTAGAAAAAATAGAATTTGTCTACAATGGATATAATTGAAAAAGACGAGAACAAAAATGGCAAGTTAAAATGCTGGAAATATATCCAAAAACAACAAAACGCCGAAAATACAATACAATGATTTATTGCACCTGGTTGTCGTTATTTTACAGAAAGAACGGGACGTGCTTGTTCAAAGCCTCGTCCTTTGCCAAGAAGGCGAATATGAAAGGGTTATTGCGCTCGAGCACAACTCGCTTTTTGTTCTCGCACAACGTGTTGAGGTAGTCGTTGATTTCTTTCCCAAGTTCTCCAATTTTTGTCGCACCCATGACAAAATTCCCGTTATAAAAAATAGCATCGAGCCGCTCTAATTGGAACGTTTTGTTCGATTTTTTCGACAATGTGGAGTTGAAAAAGAAGTTGTGTTCGCGAAGAATATCAAGCATGTAGTTATTCACAAAAACTGATGAACTTTTTGCAAACCTCCTTTTCATCGTTTTTTCTTTTGGTCGCTTGTGCTCTGTCCGTTTAGTGAGTTGCGCCGTGAGTTCTTCTGCTTTCTTCCTGATGTTGATATGCTCGCCTTCGATCACAATTGAACATATTTTGGGAGATGTCTCCGTCACCAAAGACGCTTTGCTTGCAGGCTCCAGCTCAATGGAGTAAAACTGATTCACGAGTGCAACAACAACACCCTGTTGATATGAGAAATAGTTTTTAAGCTCCTTTTCTCGGGTGTTGTTCTGTTTGGGATCTTTGCTCATTGCAAATTCCATTTCGAGTGCTTTTTGCAAAGGAGGTTCGGTTTCCAGGGCAAACGAATTTTTATAAGAAAAGATGGCTCTTCCTCGTTTTTTGTTCGTGGGTTTTGTAGAAAAGTGCACTGAATGTGCACCAACGCGATTCATTATGGACGAACTTCGTTTCCCGTTTTTGACGTTTTTTTTGCTGGAAATTACTCACATTTTCTTTTAAATGAGTGGTCTTGCCAAAGCAATGTGCTATTCCAATTTGCCGTTTTATTGAGGAAAATAAGACCGAATTTTGCAAAAGTAAGCCGGTCGAAGCAAATACGTATTCGTGTGGTCTAGTCCTGTTTATTCTCTTGGGGAATGCCACTTTTTCCTCTTTATCTTTTCTTGATATTATTTTTGTCAAGACAAATAGGTTATTGGTAAAAGTTATTGACCAGAATAGTTTGCTCTTTGTTTACCACATCAAATTGCTTTTTGAAAAATCTGCAATTTGGATAAAAAGTATCTGAAATGAAAACTTATTCTAAATATATACACTCCACGTGGGTGCTTATAATCTAATAAGATTTTCTAAATATTCATCAACATTGTTATGGCCAGAAAATATAGTTTTAAATTGTTCTCATCTCATTTTGTTGGGTTAGGTTTATTTATGCTGTCGATTAAAAACGAGGAAATGAGGCACCAATCGGACAACATCAAGAGACGTCCCCAATTTTCTTCGAACTTCACTTCCAGATTTTTTGTTTCTATTTCACAAACTGTTATTAATTGGGGTGAAAAGAAATGGTACATTTATAGCTATAATAGTAAAAATTAACCATACAAAAAGTGCTGTTACTTTTAGTCTTTTAAAATATCGAAAAGTAACAGCACTTTTCTATATCGAAAAATGCTGTTTCAAAAATTAAAGAAAACCACAGGTCGGGCTAATATTGGTTGCCGTTTTTCTATTTGAATTACAACTGAACTATGCAAAAGCAAACTATTTTGTGGAATACGCTCAATCCAAAGAAAAAAGCGTGTGTTTTAAAAAAACTTTGCAAAGTCAAATCAAGTGTTTTAAAAGCACGACAAGCCAGGTCACTGCAAATGTTTTAAGTTTGTTATTGAAACAGACGTTGCTTTATCAATGCTCATTTTGCGAACAAACAACATGTAAACTTGTAATATGACTTGTCTCCCATCCCCAGTCTTTTGATTTTGCGACCGTTTTTTAAGATCCAACAAAAAAGAATTGATTGTCTCAACGTCAGACTTGTGTCTTTTTTGCCTTTGGTTCTAAATTATATTCAATAGAAAACGAACCTTCAGTGTTTTTGTTTTATGAAGTTTATTATTCTGATTAATTTCAAGGAAAGTAAACAGTTTTAAAAATAAAGCAACACTTATCCAGAAAACAACAATAAACAACTGATTATCAAACTATACATTATAATATATCATTTTAGAGGTGAGTCACTCAATGAAAAATCTTGAAAAAGACAGACGAAAGTTCTTTTTCATTTTGTTTTGTTTTTTATTATATACAATAGTAAAATAAACTATTCAGCATCATTACTATGGAAAGATTACACAATTAATGGAAATAAGAAAAGGCCTCCATAGGAGGTTGACATCAAAAGAAGCAACAGAAAAGCCCAAGAACTTCGAGAAAAACAGAACATGCAGTCCAAAACGAACGCCGTGCCTTCTAAAAACGAAGAGAGAACTCCCGACGAAAAGTTGAGCAGTCTGTTCAAATGGACTCGGAAGAGTGAATACGACATTTTATACGACTCAGACGAGATGCCGTACGACAGAACGCACTTCCAGAGAGTCATTTATGGAAGACAAAATGTGATGGGGATTATCATCACGGACAAAGGAGAAGTTTTTGGCAGTTTCCACCCGAAGACTTTACCCCAAGAAGAACAAGAAAGTGATTGGGTCAATGATAACAACTACTTTGTATTCAAAATCAACGACGAGATGTGTAAATTCAAAAAGAGTGAGAAGATGAACACGGAGTGGAGCCTTTATCTTTGTAACGAGAACGACTATTCAGCAAACAACTTCTATTGTGTACTTTCTGCTTTTGGTCTGAGCTGTCCGCTCAACGATGAAAGGAGTGGAATGATCAGGAGAGGATTTTCTGGGTGTTACACGTATGATGACATGCTAGTCCGTGGCGATTATGATAACTTCCATAACATCTTTTTCAAGCCTTCTCGGCTCATTCTAATCCAGTGGTACTGACAAAGTGTAGTGCTTTTCCATACTGTTTTTAATTTAGTAAGTTGTTGTCTTTCTATTTTGTAATTTGAAGGAGTTAGAACAGAAAAGGAAAGAACATAAACAGACATTCAACAAAAAACAATAAATTGAAGTGGAAATGCCAAAATCACATAAAGCGTTATAGGTTCTGCCCAAGCCAGGTAAACGCTTCGGTGATTCCAGTGTTATTTTTGGCAGACACCATATGGAGGGCATGCTTCTCTGCAAGTGCATTGACTCCAAGTTCTTTTTCAAGTTGTTCCTTTGTCAAGCAATTAATAACGTCAGACTTATTGCCAAGGACTAACACAGTGCATTTCTCAAGAAGCTTGTTTTTGCACATTTTGTTCAAAATGTCCCTTGACTCCTCCACCCGCTCATTGTCTGAGGCATCTACTACAAAGACAACTGCCTTTGCATCTTCATAGTAGTGTCTCCAAAGCGGTCGGATTTTGCTCTGCCCGCCAAGATCCATCACTGAAAACGAAACACCACCCACCTTGACACTTTCGACGTTGATCCCGATTGTGGGAATGGTTGTGACTAGTTCCTTGAGCTTCAGCTGGTACAAGATGGTGGTCTTCCCTGCGCCATCGAGCCCAACCATGATGATGTTCGCCTCTTTCTGTCCAAACAGCCGCGATAACAGACTGCCCATTTCTAATCGTGAATGTATGCACTAAGTTACTCAGTTCACTTATACAACCCCAATTGCAGTCCACCAATTGATTTTAGCATTTCAAGGCATTTTTGAATAGGTGGGAAATGATTGGTGTCGGTCACTTCATTATTATTAATTGTTAATCGAATTTTTATTGGGGTGGTAATATTCATTTGTCTTTGCCGGGTTGATAGTGAAAACCTCAATTTCTGTTACGGTCAAAGTGCGAAAAAATGAGAATTTTATAGAACCTTTGATGGGATAATCGGGATTCCATGTTTTTTCAACTTAATTGGCCCGTTTTAAGTCGACAAAATGGGAACTTTTGTTACATTTCGATTGGCTGATTTTGTATTGATAAGAACACCATTTCAGCATATTTGCCTTAATGAACTTGGTTATTAGTTTCTATGCTCTGTTTTTGGACGTCAAACATAACTAAATTTACAGGAACACATCTATCTAAGTATAATTAGCAAAACAATAAGTCTTTCGTTTATACAAAAGGGTGTTTTTTTACTCGTTTTCGGGAAGAATGAATGTTTTTACGGATTGAAACTATTTCTTGACAAAAAACAGACCCAAAATATTTGTTGTTTACTATTTTTGTTAAAATATTATAGTTTTGATATAATAAACTAAATTGATATATCCATTTTAAACAGTCATAAAAAATCTTAAAATAAATGCAAAACTTTTATTTGGTGAAAACTTAACACCAAATGTTTTTTGTTATAATTTCAAACTTAAAAAATAAAAAAACGAAAAAACTCAATATGTTTTAGTCAACAATTCACAGTGATTAACATACAAATATCATTGTTTTAAGAATCATTCAAAAAATTCAAAATATATTTTACTAATTATAATCTTTTATTATAAATTTACTATTATAATATTGTAATTTTACCAGTAATTATGACTTAACTACAGTTAAAAAATCTATCAAATGTCTATTTGGTAATCTAAAACTCCATACTAATTGAAGTTTAAAAAGTCTAAAAACCAAGTGTTTTTCATAATATATTATAATATAATAATATATAAAAAACATTTTGTCTAGAAACAAATCTAAAAAACCAAACATCACCTCAAATTACAGCAATCTACTATTTTAATTTGCCGTTTTATTGATGAAAATAAAACCTCAATTTGCCAAAGTAAGATAATCGAAGCAAATACGACTTATAACTATGTTATTTATATATATTTTACTAGATGTGTTTTATGTGTGTTTTGAAACATTTACTTTGGTTATATAATTATATCAAACACGACTTTAGTTGATATAATATATATAATTGATCGTTTTGATATTTGATATATAATAAGTCGTTGATATAATGACTTTTGAACAAGTTGGATCACACAACTCTATGACAAACAAAAACAAAACAGTCAAGAAAAATTCACACGTATATCGTCAAAATTTTTTTGGATCATCCACAGTGTTGTCGAGATGAGCACTGGGTGCATCAGTTTTAGAGAAGACAGCACAAGTATAAAACCTTCCATATCACACCCGTACACCTCTTGGAATGATCTGATCCACTCCAAGTTCACATCCAAATCGACGTCTCCATACTCCACTGATTTCACAAAGATGTCTCCTCTCATTCCAAGCTCTTCCGACAATTTCAATAATACCATTTTTTGTCTGTGCAAGTCGAGTTTAAAAAATCCGACCAGTCTTTGTTGTAAGTATGTCGATAGTTTTGATGATCTGATGATGGAATCGTATGATCCTTCTGGGGCAAAGGCTTGTCGAATTCTCCTTAATGAGACATCCAGTCTCAGTGTGGAGAACATCCACCGTGTAATTTCTACTGCTCTTTGGTCAAAATGCATTGGAAGTGAAAGTTTGTTACATATCTGAACTGTCCTTTGTGCGGGGTCTATAACACAGAAAGGGAACGGGAAATACACATACTGTTCTGGTGTAAGCTCTGGTGTGAACACGACTGAAAAGAGTGACGACGGTGTTTCGAGGACGATAGGATAAAACATAATAGGATAGAAGTGTCCAGCAAAGACTGGGGTATCAAACGGTTCGAAGAGGTGCATGAATGCACTTGCACACAGTCCGCTACTCGTCAAACAAATAGTTGTGTATGTCTGAACGTGTGCTGAAATTGCACTTGCGATGAATGCGGTGTTATCTTTGAACTGCTTCGATTTTGGTGACTTTGCAATGAACTGCTCGATATTCACAAGTTCGGGTTTCGGGAATGAAAGTGTCAGGAACGTTTTTTCGAGCGAGTCGACGAGATTTGCGATGGATTCTGTCAAGTAGTTGAGTGCGTTTTGTGACGAAAAGTGCAAGACATAGAATCTATAAATAAGTAAGTTGAGAGAGTCATAGAGGGTCTCGAAGAAAAAGTGATTTTTTGTAAGTGAAGTCGAGATGATTGGAAAGTTCATTGATAATGTCATGACAAGTGACGCGTTGTATCCGTCGACTTTTTCCACAAAGAATGGGAAGTGTACAATAAATATCACATCCTCATACTCTTCGTTTTGAATGACTGATCTGCCGCATACAAAAAGAAGGCGATTTGGGATGAAAGAAGTCATGAATTTTGTTTTGTCGTTATGGACTGACTCGGTGAATGGAATATGCCTGAAGTATTGATTCATTGCAAATTTTGTTAATTCACATGTTGTGTGCTTGTTTGGTGTTTTACTCTCGAAAACAACGTCAACCTTTTTACGAGGTTGGTCAGGAAGAGTAGTGATGACAATCCTTGATACAAATGTTGACGTTATCGTTGTTGAATTTCCTTTCGATGAGTCTGTCTACACCAATACAACATGCCTATCGCCGTTTTCATTCCAAAAATAATGTCTGACAAACAAATTTTCTTTCATAAATCGGGCATTTTTATAATAAAAACGACAAGGTAGGCAACTGAATTGAATAATACAAAGACAAACGATACTTCCATTCCACATTGAAAACATCTTTCTTTAGTGTCAATGCTTTAGTAAAGTTATACCATATAAGTCCCCAATGTTGGTAAATGTCGGTACACAGAAATTTTGTTTTTTTGTTTTTCTTTGCTGGAACGGTTCGACGTTTTTGGTACTCTTTTGCACTTTGTAGAGTGCAAGACGAAACAGAGGTGTTTGTGTTAAACGAAACCCAGTCCGATGAGCTCATATTAACACACTGGTGTATGTCAATTTTGTTTTCTTTTTTCATCAAATAACACCCATTCTCTGTAATCAAACCGTTTCGTTGTTTTTTATAATACGAAATAACTTATTTTACTATTGCGTACTGTTAAAAAAACAATGGTTTATTTAATAGTAAAGTATTATTATAGTATTCCACCAGTTCCACAAAGGTTGTTGAATTTGTTGTTGGTCTTTTTTTGACTTTGTCATACATGAAAGTTGGAGTATGACAATATCCAAAGTTGAACATATAAAACTTGGTCACTGACAAGAGATATGTTGATACAAAAAGTGATTTTCATAATCCCATTCAAAAACAAAGTATTTCATTTTACAAAGAGAAGAGTAAAATGATGAACAAGTTTATTTTTTCAACAAATCATATTAATTGTTGAGCAAATCTCACCCCAACCACTTCATGTTTAAAATTTCGATGTAGAATCCAGATATTTAAAAGTAAACAAGAAGCAAATACAATCAATTCCCTATATTATTTACCTTATGCACTTAATTATCGTACAAAGAAAAAACAAAAAAGAAATAAGAAATAAAAATGTTTTTGAAAAAGGATGTAAACCCTAATTATGGTATTTTACAGGGAATATCGCCGATTTGAAAAATACACTTCAATAGTCGAGTAAAGTACTTGAAAAACAAACTTAAATAAAGATAGAACGAGAGAATCGGCAAACCAAATAAAAGTGGATACTTGAAATCGTTAAATTTCCCGTCACTTTGGGACTTGACACCAAAAGCAAACTTGAAATGAAAGTCGACTCCTGTAAAGCTGTTTTTTGAAAAGAATAAAAATAACCGCTCAAAACTTGAAAAAAGGGACAACACCGACGGTTTCAAAAATAGTAACAACAGACGTGTTGGCAACAGAGTTAGAAAAAGTACTTCAAACTCCAATTTGAAATAAGAGATTAAGCCAAAAATAAGAGGCGACAAAGAAAAGGCGAACTCGAAAAGGTGATACAAAGCAAAGATGGCAGAGGAAGAGTATGAGGAAGAATACGAATATGAAGAAGTCGAAGAAGACGAGGAAGAGGAGGAAGACAAAAACGACGAAGACTATGAGTTGGAGGAGATTGAAGTTGAGCAAGACGCCGAAGAGCGTAAGGCCGAAATCATGAGAGCCTCTGAACTGAAAGAGAAGGAACTTGAAGACATGTTGAATGCCGAGTTGTTAGCCCTTCAAAACCAGGATGCCATCGAAAAGGAAAAACGCGACAGGCGTCGTAAAGAAATTGAATCAATCCGGGAGGCTCGTGAAGCCGCTGAAAAGGCTGAGTATGCCAAGATTGAGCAAGAAGAGAGAGAACAAGCCGAGAGAAGAAAGAAATTCATGGAAGACAGAAAGGCTGAAATAGCAGCCAAAAAGGAGATGGACGAGCAAAAGCGTATTGCCGAGTTTGAAAAAATTGAACAGGAAGAAAGAGAGCAAGCTGAGAGAATTAAAAGAGCTGTCAGCGAACGTAAGGATGAACTCAGAAGGAAAAAAGAAGAAGAAGAACGTAAGATCCAAGAAGATTTCGAGAAACAACAACAAGAAGAACGTGACCAGGCCGAGAGAATGAAAAGATCTATTTCTGAAAGACGTCAAGCCATGCTTAAAAAGAAAGAAGAAGAAGAACGCAAGGCACAAGAACAATACGAGAAGGAAGAAAGAGAACTTCTTGAACGTAAGGAGAAGATGAAACAAGCCAGAGAAGAGCAAAAGAGAATTAAACAACAAAAAGAAGAGGAGAAGCGTAAAAAAGAGCAAGAGCAATATGAACGTGAGGCACTTGAAGAGAAAAATAGAAAGGAGTCGATCAGTAAAGCTATTTCAGACTCAAAAATGAAAAGACAACAAGAAGAAGAGGAACGAATTGCTTTCTTCAACAGAGTCATGCAGGCAAATCCAAATGCCGACCAAGAAAAGATCCAGGCTCTTTACCAAAGCTACAAAGAGAAGAAGGACGCCATCGAAAAGGCAAAAGCTGACGCTACAAAGATTTCTGGGACAAAGAAGGTTAAGAAGGTGAAAAAAGTCAAGAAAGTCAAAAAGGCGACGTCGGAAGTAGCTGAGGAGAACGGTGCCGAAGGGTCCAACAAGAAGGTCAAAAAAGTGAAAAAGGTGAAGAAAGTTAAGAAGGTCAAAAAAGTTAAGACGGAAGCCGTTGAAGAGTCTGTTCAGCCAGCACAACCAGAAGAAAAGAAGGAAGAACCAAAAGCTGAAGAGCCAAAAGTCGAAGAAAACAAAGAAGAGAAAAAGCTCACGAGAGAGGAACAAGAGAAAATAATCAAAGAAAAACAAGAAGCCCTTGCTAAAAGAAAAGCAGAAGCTGAGAAGAAGAGAGCTGAAAGAGCAGCTGAACTTGAAAGACGTAAAAAAGAGCTTGAAGAAAAGAAAGCCAAACTTGCCGAGGGAAAATAAATCGTTCATTCCTATGTTTTAACCGTTTTCTTCATTTTTTTATCATTTTATTGGAATTTGGATGAAAGAACTCGTAAATTTATAATGGCAGATACTAACAACAAAAATAAAGAAAGTCTCGATGAAAAACGTATTGAGTCAAGACAGGCATATCTCCCCAAAAGAGAATTTCAGAAGTTGCGAGAGTTAAAAGACGAAATTGAGGATGAGGCAGAGATGTTTCAAGACAACGAGTTGACTGCAAAGGAAAAGGAAGACCTTCAACAAAAAGTGGAAATCTACAATTTGGCGAAGCAACGAATTGCAACAGACCAAATCAACGCACCTCAATATGTCATACCAACAACAAAAGGCGTCGTCGAAAAGCAAAACTTCGACACAAAAGACGACGACACAGAATGGCTTGAAACCAGGGCAAAAGCCGCAGTCACGGGTAAAACACTTGACGACCGCAAAGGTGACAACTTCAATGAATTTGAGAAAATGCTTGACGAAGAAAATGTTGACGATTTCGAACAGAAGATCCTCCAAATGCGAGCAGCCGAACTTGACGCGCCTTCCAAACGAACGAAGGTCGACGAGTTATCTGAAGTCCGGAAGACTCTCCCAGTTTACAAAAAGCGAGACGAGTTTCTTAAATTACTCCGTTCGCACCAGATCATCATAATTGCTGGGGAGACAGGTTCTGGGAAAACAACACAACTTCCACAATATTTATTTGAAGAAGGGTATTGTAAAACAGGAAAAATAGCAGTAACACAACCAAGACGAGTAGCTGCGATGAGTGTTGCAAGAAGAGTTGCGGAAGAGGTTGGATGCCGGCTTGGTGGACTCGTGGGATATACTATTCGATTCGACGACGTCACTTCCGACCGAACTTTGATACAATACATGACGGACGGAATGTTACTCCGAGCGTTTTTGAATGCGCCCGATTTGAAGGAGTACAGCTGCATTATGATTGACGAAGCGCACGAAAGAACAGTTGCGACGGATATTCTGTTTGGGCTTTTAAAAGACGTCGCACGGTTTCGAGAAGATTTGAAGATCATCATTTCTTCTGCCACCCTCGAAACACAGAAGTTCTCGGAATACTTTGACAACGCGCCTGTATTTCTGGTCCCCGGAAGACGATTTCCAGTCACAATTGAATACTTAAAAGAACCTGAACCAGACCCATTACTCGCTTCAGTTTTAACGACGTTGAAAATTCATACAACAATGCCAAAGGGAGATGTTCTGATATTCTTGACGGGGCAGGAAGAGGTCGAGCAATGTGTCGAGATGTTGAAAGAGAGGACCCGCGGTCTTGGGACGAAAATCGACGAGTTAATCATTACCAAAATATATTCGGCGTTGCCAAGCGATATCCAAGCACAAATATTTGCGCAAACACCACCAAATGCTCGTAAGGTGGTTGTTGCTACAAATATTGCCGAAACATCATTAACAGTTGATGGGATTGTGTATGTCATTGATTGTGGGTATTGTAAGATCAACGAGTATAACTCACGAACGGGGATGGAGAGTCTATTAGTTACACCAATTAGTAAAGCATCAGCGGACCAAAGAGCTGGTCGTGCTGGTCGAGTTTCTCCTGGAGTTTGTTATAGACTTTACACCAAAGAAGCTTTCATTAAAGAACTTCCTGCAGCAACCCCACCAGAAATCGTCCGTTCAAATTTGTCTGCTGTGATACTGTTGCTCAAAACGCTTGGGATTGACGATATCGTCCACTTCGATTTCATGGACCCACCAAGCCCCGAGTCGATGATGAGAGCTTTAGAGGAGTTATATGGATTGGGCGCGTTCAACCAAAATGGTGAATTGACGCTGCGGGGTCGAAAGATGGCGGAGTTTCCAATGGCGCCTTCTCTAGCACGTGTAATAATATCAGCCGAGGGTTTTGGGTGCACTGAGGAAATAGCAACGATATGTGCTATGCTTCAAGTATCGGGAGAGTTATTTTATCGTCCAAAAGAGAAAGCGCAATTGGCAGACACTGCTAAAAAGAGTTTTGTTCGAGGCGAAGGTGATCACATTACCCTTTTAACAGTGTTTAACAGTTGGATTGAAGCAGGGAGAAGTGATGGGTGGTGTCGAGACAATTTTATACAAGCACGGGCACTCAACAGAGCTGAAGACATTCGAGACCAAATCGTGAATTTGATGGAAAGGGTCGACATTCAACTGATCAAAGCAAAAGACTACGCATCGATTATTAAATCCCTCTTGAGCGGATTTTTTTTCAACACAGCACAACTCACAAAAGAAGGTGTTTACAGGCAAGTCAGACAAAACCGAACAATAGAAATCCACCCAAGTTCTGTCCTCTATGGAAAATCTCCTCGGTGGATTCTTTTTTATGAACTCGTCATGACTACAAAAGAATACGTTCGACAAGTTTCTGAAATTGATCCGGCGTGGCTTGTTGAGATCGCGCCACACATATTTAAAGAGGCAGACATGAAAGAGGCAATTCGAAAATACAGACTCAAGAAAAAATAATTGATTGTTGGACTTATAATCATTTTTAACTTTTTAATTAAAAAGAATTATAACAATTCTATGTAATTGATTCTATTTTTATATAATACAATGAAATAGTATTAATAATTATTAAAATAGTAATAAGCAGTCAATAAGAGTCTTAGAACAAACCCAAGACAAGTAATGCTAAGGCTACTATCACACAGATCACAGACCCATCATTGTTATCCATATCAGTGGAGAGGGAGTATACTCCTTCATTTCCCTTTTCAGAAGTGAATTTGACATCATTGAAATAAATATTTGAGTCAGTCTTGTCTGTCTTATAAATTCTAAAAGTGCTTGAGGTGGTATTAAAAGTGCTTTGAGAGACATCTACATAGATCCTATTGAGTTTGTTGACACCCATACTTCCAGTAACATCAACTTTCTGTCCATCACCAACAGAAACAGCAAGTCCCAAATTGCACCCGTCTTGTTCCCATGAGACTATAAATGACAAGTACTTGAATTTAGTCATATCAATTGGCGCACTTGTCTTGAAATTGGCATATCCATTTTGTGAGAGCATGATGTATATCACAATGTTATTATTATACTCAGCTGTAGTAGAGGTGTAACCTGTTGATGCCTTCAATTGATATCCATTCGAGAAGATCCCATTTTTGTACACGAGTCTTTCTTCTGCCAAACACATTACAATGAGACTGATAAACACACCAAACATTGTTATTTGTTGATTTCTCTAAGTTTCACCTTCTTTATATGCACTCCTTCACTTTCTTTTTCACTTTCTTTTTCACTTTCTTTTTCACTTTCTTGTTCTTTTTGTTCCTTCATTTTAACATAAAAAATCAAGAGACATTTCAATAACAAATACGAAATAAAATTCAAAAATATTCATCAATGGAAAAACTATAATGCTTAGCCATAATTACTTATCAGAACAAAATCAAACATTTATAAGTAATAATGTAGTAAAAAACATAATAAAAAACAAACAAAAATAAGACTCATTTTTGGTTTTTAAATCTGACTTTGATGATTTGTCCGTCAATCATTTTATTATTCATTTGTTGCAGAGCTCGAACAGCATCCTGTGAATCAAAATATGTGACAAAAGCAATCCCTCTGCACACCGTTGTGTTCGGTTCAAACAAACAGTTCGCCGACTCGATCGCTCCAAATCTCGCGAAATTTCTGTATATAGTAAGTTCGGTGCAATTCTGTGGAAGGTGAGCAATATAGAGTGTTGCCTTTTGTTTTCCCTGATTACCTTGCATGTACATATATGGCCAGTATTGCATTGGGTATTGCCCTTGTTGCATGTATTCCTGTTGTTGTACTTGAGTTTGTTGTGGTTGTGGTTGTGATGTTGGGTTGTACATCTTTGGTGGTACTTGTTGCTGACTCATTGGTTGTGCCATTTGTGGGTTCATTTGCGGCTGCCCAACGTTTTGTGGTGACAACATTTGTTGAGGCATCTGTTGCATTTGATACGGCTTGTACATTTGAGGGGGGTATTGTGTTGGAAATGGTTGTTGTTGAAGAGTTGGCTGAGTTTGGAAAAATGGGCGTCTCTCTCGTCTTACGGTTTGGTTTGCAGAGACCTTCACAATTACTTTAGTCGCTGAAAGCTCTTTGATTTCCTTTTCGTTCATTTCACAAATTGCCCGGTTGCCATCTTCAAGTGAAGAAAACTTGAGAAACGCAAACCCTTTACATTCACCAGTGCCGGGGCGGTGCATTATATCGACTGAAACGACCTTCCCAAAAGGCTCAAAGAACTGTCTAAGAGTTTCTTCGTTTGTTTCAGGTTTGAGTTGTCCAATGTAGATGACAAGCCCCGTCCCAATAGAAGTATCAGTAGTGATATCAGTGTGTTTCGGTTCAAGCTTTGGAGCTTCTTGGTGTGAAGGAGGGGGAGGAACATAGGAAAGTCCTTCAATTGATTTTACAGCTTCTGGAACGGACGACCCCAACACTCTTTCGAGGGGTTTTTCCATTAAGTCCTTATTGAGTATGAGAGTCGCTGGTTTTTGATCGGCTTGCTCCACAACAACGTCCTTCTTAGATGATTTAGGAGAATTAAGGAAACTGTCCAAGTCTTGAAACTGTTGGTCTTCGTTCAAATCTGTCATATGCAAATATCAGTTCTTATGTTTTTGTGTGGAAAATGTTATTGGAATGGTTCAGACGGAATTCAAGAAAAAGTCGAAAACAAGAGTGTTTTGAATAATTAAATAAGTTATCAAATTATTTCTTAAAATACTTTACAATAGAATCATTATAGAATATAAAGGGTTTTAAGGGAATATAAAACAATAGCCCTACTAGCCTTTTTAAGGGGATTGGTTACAAAGTAATATTGTTTAATTATATAAATCTCAAATAAATTAAAACTAAATTTGTTATCATTCCATTGTGTAAATTTCAACGAAAAAAGACCCTTATAAAGTTTATCAAGATAATTAAGGGGTAATTGGCTTTTGTTTAAAACTAAAAACAAAATCGCAAAGTTAGTCTTAATATGAAAATGTAATCAGTGTATCAAAGTTATTGATAAATGGCAAAAACAACAAAACAACTTCGCCTGCTCGTATTGCTTTTTCTAGATCTTCTGAGTTTTCAAGTTAATTTGTCTTAAAATTTTTATTATAATTTTTTATTTAATTATTTTTATTATTATATAATTTAAAAAGTATAATATTATTAATTCTATTAAAAAGTACCAAAACATTTCAAAAATCATTTCAAAACTATTACTTGTTTTTATTAATTTATTATTGAATAAAATTCTACAATATTAAAATTATTTCAAAAAGCTATTATATATTATTATATATAAATAATATTAATAATAAGTAAACACTTATATTACCATAAGGACCAATTCCATTATCTTTATCATAATAAATTTGAATTATGATAAATTATATAGTTAATTATATAATTAATTAGTTTTATAATTATAAATAAGTATTTAAATCAGAATAGAATCTATATACAAAACAATCATACAAAAATATGTTATTCCTTTGAACACTAACAACAGCCCTTTCCAGTTGTCTCGTCAATAGACAGAGAGTCTTCATTTATTTTAGGTTTCAAAGGCGCAAGGTTTGTTGCAATATCTTCAAACAAGTCGGCAATTCCTATGTCTTTCAATGCAGATGTCTCAATAAACCTTGAGCTCAATTGATACGACTTTTTCATTCCTTCTTCTTTGGTAACATTGCGCTGGTCACTGTCAATTTTGTTTGCAACCAAGTACACAAGCGTTGAGTCTTTTTCAGGTACTTCATTGATCCAACTATCAACGTTGTTGAATGATTGTCGGTCTGAAGATTAGATAATATTAACATTGTAATAATAAAGCTATATCCACGACTATACACTTATATTGGTAACACATATTAGTCATTCAAATCCCTAAAAAAGAAGCAAACCATTGACATCATACACTATAAGCACAACAGAAGACCCCCGAATGTAATTTGGAATGAGAGATCTGTACCTCTCTTGGCCAGCAGTATCCCCTATCAGTTTAATACCACTTCAACAACAATAAACCACGCGTTGTACAATTTTTTTTATTTTATTTGAAACAACAAACATATTTGCAACTCTATCTTTTTGCTGTCTACTTCCATCAACTGTGTCACAAAGTCTGTTCCGATGGTTGCGTCATAGCTCATGTCAAAGTTCTTCGAAGTGAACCGTCCAATGATACACGTCTTCCCAACCGAACAATCGCCGACAACCTATCCATTATTACACTCCCTGTCGTCTGAAACAACAAACAGCTATCTTAAACCGTGCAATGTCTTCCATTGAAGAATACAGAACTATTTTCTGATAACCCTTTTTTTCCGCCATACTCTGACCAAAATTTCTCGATTTTTTTAATGATGAATAGTCAATATTTTTGATTATTATTATCGTAACGTCTTTGACTTCTTTGTCGGGATTTGACTTGTTTTTTTTTCTAGCATTACTTTGGGTAATTAATTATTTATTTAAAACGTCTAAAATACGTTGTTTTTTAATATATTACTTCTTATAACTTAAAATAACGGGAAAGTATCGTAATAACAATCTTCTAAGGCAAGTATGGCATTCGTTTTTGCTTATCTGAAAAGTATATACTTCTTATAGTTTTACTATATTTTTTTTATAGAAAAATAATACTCTCAAATAATATCAAAAAAATGGGAATTATTCCCATTTTTTTACAAAAATTAATAGGTAAATATAACTTTTTCTGAGTTTTGGAATTATTATTATATAATAGTTAATTATAGTATTCCTTTGATTTTATTTACCATATGTTCAAAATGTTTGATTTTTAATTGTCATTATGATTATTAAAAGATTAAAGAACACGAGATTATAAAAGGTAAAAATTCATTTTGAAATATTATTTTGTTTTTATTTGTTTCTCATTGTTAATAGTATTTTATTCTGGTTTGTTTATGTCGACTTTTTAAATAAAGGATATTAAAGGTCTTTGAAAATCTTTTTTAAAACTTAAAATAGGGTCTAAATAATAGAAAAACTACATTTTTTATTTTAAAAAAATAAACTTTTAGAGATGTGAAATATAGTTTAATAGTTTGGATATAATTTCTAAAATATTTAATTAGATAATAGTTATTATACTATTATTAAATAATTAACAATTTTATATAGTTTTTCCAATATAATAGAATAAGAAAAATAAAAACACTTTTATCAAATTCTAAATTAAAAACGTTATTAAAACTATTTTATTACATAGAAATTTTTTAATCAAATAACAATTTTTTGTTAAAAGTTATAACAAGCCCGCCAGAATTTTATTATATTTTGATAATAATATAATAATAAAATAATTAAGTTGAATTAACACCAACAAAAGAAATAACTTACAAAAAAACTATTATACAATCTACAATAATAGAATGATTTCTCTCACACGGGAGTTACTTTCTTTGTGTAAAAAGACCCCTGATCCTTCTCTAAATATAATGATAGTTGGATTGGATGGTTCGGGCAAAACATATTTTGAGGAGTATGTTTCTTCGATACTGAACAAAGTTCCGCTTCAAGAAATTTATGAGATGTCGACAATAGGTGTGAATGCAAAAACAGTTCATTATGGCGGGTTTCAAATTTCGTTGTGGGATATTGGAGGTACTTCTTCGTTCCGAAGTGTATGGAATCGATACATTGATGAGAGTAATGTGATCATCTATTGTATTGACTCTTCTGACCCAACCCGCCTGGATGAATCTTTTTCCGCTTTAAGTTAGTGTTTCTCTATCAATTGAAATGGTCAAAAGACTCACAAAAAGCAACTTTGAAAACAGAAGAGACTACCACAAATCGTTCTGTAGCTTTTGTCCTCACAAAGACGGACAAACAAAACTCACAAACGGAGCAACGAGTAACAGAATCGCAAATGCGCAGAACTACCCAACATCGATCCACACTTTTCAATCCACACCGCAACCGAGTCTGTCCCTGACATCGAAGAACTTTTTGACTGGTGCATCAAAAACGCTCTTTAATTTTTGTTTTACTTTTTAAACCTTAAACATGCAATCCCACAATTCACTTCATTATTTGGACATTTAATCCGTCTTTCATGACGTTTTCCCTCTCCTTGAAGCATCTCTCCGCATCATTCGCATTCTCAAATTTGACAACAAACGAGTTCCCCGCCGAGTCGACGTGGCATCTCCCAAATTGGTTCATCTTTTTAATGACTTCGCCCATGTTCACATTGGCATTATTAAACGCCTTGACTCGCAAGAAGTTACCAAACGGCTTCATCTGGAACACAACAAGGGAGTTTAAGCTTGTGAACGCGCCATTGCTTCTTTTCTCGAGACGAATCTCGCCATTACAGAAGACTTCAAATCCATCGCCGTCGTCTTGGTATATGTTTCCAAAATTCTTGTAAACGAAATTGGGTTTCAGTGCGTTTGAGACGTCGCACAACCCTGGGATTGTCACAACGTTCTCTGCGTTGACATCGTTCCACAGACATAATGTTGGCCACATTCCTTCCACGCGACGCTTATATATTCTTGGGCGAATGTTCATTTGGTTTTGCAACGTGAAGACAAAGTGGTTTGGGTCGTCCCAAACGGCGCCAGTGTCTGGTTGTATTTTTGTCGAATTGTAACTGCCAAACACATTGCCCTTGTTACTTACAATGATGAATAAAAGGCGATCCTTTCCGTCGATTGTCGCATTCAATTCCTTCGCGGTGCGTGCTTGGCGTTTCCCTGATGTGTTGTTGTAGATCTCTTCAAATCCGCAACTGTTTGTCCATTCCATCAATTGTCCCATATAATCGCGTATGCAGTCTGTTGGTTGTGGTGTTCTCTTCATCCACTTCTTTATTTATTCGAGTTCCTTCTTATTCATTTTTTTATTAGTATTAAATACTATCGATATATACTATATTTCCTATTAAAAAACCATTTTCAACAAGCAAGAACTAAAAGTCACTTTTGTGCTAATTTGAGTCGAGTGGGCGTTTTATTGGAAGGTCGATGGGTTGGTTAATCTGTTTGTTAGTCCGTTTGCGTGTTTGTGAGATAAAAGAAACAAATTAACTCGAGAATGGAAAACGTGTCTGCTACTGCTTTGAGGGAACGTGTGGGTGGTTCGTCATACTCAAAATAGATGGGGGTATTGTCTTTGGTGATTTCGTTCTTTGTAAAGACGTAGGCCGACGCCGCGACATGCTGTCCGTGCAACGGAATACCTCTGACTTCGCTATAAATACAATTTTGATGATCATCACATTCTTTTGTCATGAAATAGTTTGTGTGAGTGCATTCCACGTCTTTCTCTGTGTTAAAAGGAAAGCGGAAACAGCTTGTTTGACCACTTAGTTGATATGTTCCAATACATTCCATTCTATAAATCGTTTAATTTACTATTTGTTAGTTTATCAAACATATAAACTATTTACTAGTTATAAATGAATTATACCAAATTATTAAAAAATGCAATAAAACTCATCACTAAAAAAGCAAAAAACTCTTTTTGTTCCCACACTCTTTTGAAAAAAAAACCTTTTGAAACCCCAACTTCAATTAAAAAATCAAATCAAAAAATGGACAAAGACGAGATACAAACCAGTCATATTTTAAAAGAAAATGCAATTAATGAAAAACAACAAAGAACCATATACAATTTCAAGAAGAGTTCTGCTCTGAATCAAACATTGAATCACATAGCGCAGAAAGAAACTGCATATAAACTTGATCACTCATCCAAACGAACGCTCACAAATTATTTGCAACCAAAAGAGACGGAAAAAATCGCTCCAATGAAATATGACATTGCTGATGTTATGCCATACTTAGACAGACAGACAAAGGCAAAAGTGATCACATTGAGCTTGGCAAGTGGCCCTTATATGACCCGGTTTACTGGAAATGGGTCGCATCTTGGTATATGTGGAAAGTATGGCCACATCGGTGTGATGAAGTGGAAGCAGCAAGAGTTAGTCTCTGAATTTGTAGCAAGTGAACAATGTAATGATTTCACCTTTCTCCACACGTTCCACATGTACGCTGTCTCGCAGAAATATCTTCACATCTATGATGATTCGACCACTAACCTCCATACCCTGAAACAATTCTACAACCCTAAATATTTGCAATTTTTGCCGTACCACTTTCTCTTGGCTATCGACTCCATTCGAGACCAACAGCCTGTTCTCTCATGGCTTGATGTTTCGATTGGAGAAATAGTAGCGCAGCGTTACCCCAAATCAATTGTCACCTCAATGGTACAAAACCCGTACAATGCAGTGATCATCGAAGGGCACCGATCAGGTGCATTGACGATGTGGACCCCCAATATGGAAGAACCGATTGTTGCATATGCGACAGGTTCTGAACCAATTACTAAACTTGCTTCAACACGAGATGGCAGACGATTAGCGATGACTATTGGGAACGATGTCCGATTTTTCGAGACACGAATGTTGAAAGAAAACACATCACTCAGAATACCATGTGATGAGGTGGTGAATCGCGTTGCCTATTCTCAGCGCGGGTTGTTGGCGATGAGTCATGGGTCTGTTGTTGATGTTTATAATGAAAACTTGCAGTTGGTAGTCAGTCAACGGCCATGTTTGTCGCCATCGGACATGGTTGCTGATATTGCGTTTTGTCCATTTGAAGATTTCTTGGCTGTTGGGAGGTACAAGGGTGTAAGCACGTTGCCGATTCCAGGTTCAGGTTCGAGTGCATTTGATATCAGAGAACAAAACATCTATGAAGGGGAACGTGCGTTCACTGAAAGAGAAGTCCGCAATTTGCTTGAAAAGATCCCTGCGGATATGATAACGATGACCCCAGACATTGTCGGAAAGATGAGAACCGACAAAGAAAAAAATTTGATGGAAGACATGTTCGTTAATGAAATGCGTACTGAACTTGAACAAGAATCTAAACTTCAAAAGGACCTACATGTTCAAAAGGTGAAAGGAGAAACACGACCAAAATCGATGAAAGAAAAAATTCTTATCAAACGATTGAAAAAGTTTGAAACCATCAAAAATGAAAGGAAACTTTTGGAAAAGCCAACTCAACAATTAAGAATGTACAGAGACCCAAGAGCCCCACAAAAACCAGTCGAACAATCTTCAGCACTTGATATCTTTGGAAAGAGACAAAAACAGGCCGATTTTGTACAACAATTGAAGGTAAAAGCTGCAAAAGAAAGCAGTTCAAAACCACTTTCCCTTGACAACACAAAACACTAGAATTGAATTAAATGATTGATTTAATGTGATTGTTTCCATTTTTTACTATTTTTGTAACTATTATATATTTAAATTATTACCATGGAGTGCCACTTTATCAGTTGTAGAACTCTTCACCAGTAATGGAACAACTCGAAGGGGGATACATCGGAATAATACGGAAAAATCCATACACAGAGGGTGAGAGTATACTTCGAGTACGAATAGGTGAGGGGTATGTGTTGAGTAAACGGAAAAACTCAAACGTTGTTATTGATATAGAAAGTGTGTGGGTATGTGTTGCGGATGAAAGGTCTGCGTTGCTGAGTGGGGATGGGCAGGTGTATGTGAATGGTGTCGACCGAAAAAACTCGACGCGGATTTTCAATAACGACATTTTCACGATTGAGACGTTCTCCTTCCAATTTGTGTTAACCACAACCGATTTCGTCCCACCAAAAATTGTTTGTTTGTCGAAAAATGAAAAAGAGAAAAACTCAATGCAAGACACACGCCGATCTTCTGTTGTTCGACTTAAAACGGTGTTTCCCAACAGAACAATGGTTGGACAATGTCGATCTCAACAATATTGCTTCTTCACTCCTTGCATGTTGTAAAGAAGTTTGTTTCATAGATTTGGCAACAAGAAAAAGATGTGACGAGTAGAGACCCTCTTCGATAAAAGTCGCGCAACACTTCTTAACAAACATGTTCTCCGTCGTCGATTTCACAGAACTTCAAAAGTGTAAAGACGCGATAAAGCCGCCTTCTCCAGTGCCTCAAAAACAAAGATCCTCTTCATACGAAAAGACCAATTCTCTATCAAGTGCGTCCCTCTCGAAAACGTCGAAAGAATCAAATTTAAAGGACGCAAAAAAACCGACAAAACACAGAGAGAAAACTGAGAAGAAACACCACAAAAAGACGGTCAAATCAAAAGGCATCGTGTTTAAAGATATCTTCGTTAACCAAAAACTCAAAAAGCAGAAGTCCCTCCCCGAGCAATTTGCACAAACGCTCGAGACGTTGTCCAAGGCGTCTCCGCTCATCCGAACCACAAAAATCCCTATTATACCGAAGATACCAAGCAAAGTGGACAACAACTCAATTGGAGAGGCAAAAGTCGATGACATTGACATATCTGAAATTCTCGCTGAAATAAAAGATTTGTAAAGCAAACTGTTTTTTATATACTATTGTTTATTCGTTGGTTGTCGTTGGTATTAATACTTTTCATAGTAATATTTCTAATACTTAATCGAAACAAGGTAATTAATAAATTAATTATTCAAAAACAAAATGATTTCATCTCATTGCAACATACTGTCCCCGTATTTTGTCGATCATCTCTTTCATCTCAGGGATTCTATCGACAGGCCAATCTTCAATTTTAAATGTGTTCCTTTTCTTGAAAAGACCGGATTTCATTTCTACTTTCAGTTGCAACACAATGTTGTTCCCATCAAACCCAAACGAATCGATTTTCACATATGGAACTCGCCACACAAACTCCGCAAGTTCCCCGATTTTCTTTTTCACGCAAATCAATGAGACACACGTGAAGATCATCGCAATGATCATGTCTTCCTTAGTTTGCTTTTGCCATGATGTGAACCCATCGCTCTGGTATTGTGGACATCCTTCCATGAAAAGTGACCATCCTTGCGATATAAAATAGTCAAATTTGGTCAGCCCATACTTACAATACCTCACAGGACGCATTCTTTCTTTTGCAATTTGGCCAAAAGTGACACCAGTCATCCCATCGTTCAACCCTTTAAATATGCCTATCACACCATCTAATGGCTTCAACACAAATCCAGCAGCCCCAACCAAGACGCCTCCCATGAATCCCGCTGGTGCCAAACTCCTTTTTTGTGTCCCAGCAATGTTTGTCATTCCAATTGAAGTCTTCCACACACCTTTCACTCCTCGTACAACAGAAGTCCCCAAATTCTTTGTCGCGTCCAAAACAGAGTAATCAAAGGTCGATTGCTGTGCCTCGACTATCCCAGTCGGAACGTCTTTCTGTGCGTGCGAAGGCTCTTTGTCCCGTCTTGATTTTTTCAAACACACACTCTCTTCTCTCCCAAAGAACATGTCAATGCTTGCTTTGTTCTCATCATTCAACTCGTTCACATCACACAATTGGAACTTTTCTGTCGTCTCGCGACGATTGTCTTGCGCATTTCCAACAGCTCGAAGTCCAAAGAGTTTCCCAATCACAACCCACTTCAGCTGCCCCAAATCATCCATCCACTTCTCTTTGATTTGCCTCCAAAACGTTGTTTGCGAAAAGCTCTTGTTCAAGTACTTCTGCTGCCACAACTTGACTGGGATTCTGTCTACGTCCATATCAACTACATCATATAACGTTCGTAGTACTGTCATGTGTTTGGGTGGCTTTTGTGCCCCCTTCTCTATTGAAATGTTGACATCAATCGAATTGATAATAACTCTGTCGATGATTAAACGAATTTCACTCGGCGTTGAATCCGAGTCGTCCAATGACATGAAGAGGGCGGGATACTCATAATACGCTTGGAAGAGACTTTGCAAAATGTCCAATTTTAACGAGACCTCAAGCGGTTGCATAGTGATCGTTGCTCGTGAGATGTACCACATCTTCTTTAAATTGTTTTGATTTGGCGTCGCCAAGAGGAGGCCAATATGGAAGAATGCATTGTTTCGGTCATAAATCCACTCCATTGGTCGTGGCGAAATGATGACTGGTAATACCCTTAAATTGACTCCCTGGTAATCCAATTGGATGTAGTCAAATTGAGCCTCTAAGCCAATATGTCTGTTCATTTGAATCAGCTCAACTTTGATAGTATTGACAGTCAGTGATAACAGTTCTTGGGCATTTCGTCCAAACAACGATACTCCTAACACAGGGATGCACACACTTAATGTCCATATAATTTCTTCAGTCTTCCTCTTTTCGGCACCAATGACAAGTACAGTCGTACTCCCGTCGATGTCGATAGACACACGCTGGTTACTGATTTCATACACCTCTTCAATTTTGAGCGGGTCCACTGCGACGTCGTTGACAAAAATCTTTCGCTCGCCAATGGGGTCGACCCACGCAAATGGTATCGACCTATTTGCATGCACTGTCATTGTGTACTTCCCATTTTCGCAACTCTGTTTCACCAAGAAGCTTTTATCAGACCGGTTGTCGATACGAATGTATGGGGTGTTTGTCCCCGTCAACGTCGTCACAAATGTACCTTTCAAATTTTCAGTTCTCAAGTTGAAAATTGAGTAATAACTTCCTGTTTTGACCATGACTTGGTATTCGTCGGTCTGTGTCAGGTCCAATTTGTAACTACGTCCTCCTTCTTCTGTTTTGAATTTGATTTGTGGGGTGTGAACTGCAATATCACTTTTGGCTTCGACCTTCAGTCCACAAGGTTCAAGTGTCAGTGAAAGCTTTGTTTGATTTGAAAAGATGTAATGTGGCATAACTACTATTTTCAACGCATCCGTTTGCTTTCCTTCCCACTTTTGAGGGACTATCCTCATAAAGAGGTTTTTATCGTTGACATGAATTGTTTTGGTTTCACCTACTTGTATCTCAATCGTGTCGCTTGTCCCATTATTTCCTTCAAATATTAACGTGTCTGGAAGTGCACTACCAACATCTTTCCTGACCTGACATGGCGCGTACAAGTAATTTAAACCATCGGGAGGAATCGTAACAAAACCCTTAATTTTGACAAACCCACGAGACATGTTTTTGAAATAGTATGGACACCCAAACGTAATGGTGCGCCCTTCTTTCTTTTGCCTCAAATAATACCTTTTTCCAATAACTAAGTCGGGAATATCTATTCTGCTGTGTGAATAGTTAATCGGCGCTGATGTCGTTGCAGCCGGGTCGTATCCAAACCCTTTTGTAACATCCGTCACCCTTACACTGTATGATATTATTTCAGTTGAAGCTGCAACAGTCAAGCTCGCAGACCCAAAAGGAGCTATTGTGACTGTTTCTCTCCGTTCGTCTGTCATATCAGATACACTCCTTTGTAAGTACGATACACTACCACTTGTCAAAATTGGAGATGTTGGTTGTTGGCCAATTGCATGAGTGTTTTGCGTGTTTACAGAGTTGCTGTATGAGGGCGATTTTGGTGAACTTGAAGGGTTTGGAGAAAGTACTTGTGGACTCGCCTGTCTCTTTTGGTGTTCGTCGATAAGCCCTCGTATCTTCCTCTTTGGCGAGAGTCCAGCCAATGAATGCCCATGGAACAACTTATTTTTACGACTAATTTTCGTCAATTCCACAGCTTCCGTTGACCTCACACATGTCAATTCAAGTGTTAGAGGTGTCATATTGACAAACGTGAATGGTGGACTAAACTTCACAACTAAAGGTGTTAAGAAATAGTGCCCACACATAAGACTCTTTTTAAACACCATTGCACATCTACAA
>NW_004191814.1:132192-157219 GCF_000330505.1 Entamoeba invadens IP1
TCTCACTCAACGCTTCGACACTCTTTCTTCTATTAAATCCCGAAGTGATGTAGATGTCGTCGTTATCTTCTATTTTAACAACCGCCTCATTGTCTGTGATAATAGGGACTTCAACAGTTGCATCGTTCTGTATTGCGAACTTCATCCCCTTTGTGTAAAAATCCATTTGGACTCCAGTCAAATTGGTAACTTTACACAATCCACGCGACTTGTAAAACTCCGCGTTGATTGCCTTTGCCCAATTCTCAAAAAGGGAGTTCATTGATCCAACAAATTCTGGCGTTATGTCCACAAGCAAAAAGTCTGCTGGACTTATGAAGATGTTGAAGTGGGGTATTTCACATTCACTCGAGATGTCAAATAGTTCAACAAGCGGCTCTTTAGTATATCCGGACTTCGTCACTTTGGTATATTCAATTCCCGTCTCTGTGATTTTCAAGTCAAGTCTTTGATTCTTTAAAAATATGACCGTGTTTTTTGTCGTGAAAACAAGAGCAGGAAATGAGTCGATAGTCTTCCCTTGTTCAGATACAAACTCGCTGATCAAGTCGATATTAACCTTCCCAACACTCAATGAAAAGTTCAGTTTAGGCATTTTAAACTCGTCTTGAGTGACAACTTTTGTATTCACATACGTCTCTTCCAATACCAACCCTTGTGTCGTGTCAATTTCCTTTTTTTGTGTAACAGCTGAATCGTTTGATAGAAGTGTGAGTGACCGGAGACTCTGGTCAAAGTCCTTCAATAGTTTGAGAGTGTTGTCCAAATCTCTATTAGAAAACCTCACAAATATCTGTGATATGTTGACTCTCACATCGGGTTGTCCAATAGTGGTTATTGCCAATGTGACTTCCTTGATTTTGGCGATGTCCACAGACTCTTTTCGTTGTGGAGTTGTTCCTATGAGGCCGCAATCGTTTGTGAAGAAGTTGAAAGACTCCATTTCTCCATCTTTAATTGACAAATTTGACTCAAATGACGAGTATACAATTAATTCGTTTCCATCATAATTCTTAAAAAAGATGTTAAAGTTGGTGCAAATCAAGTTCACCTCAATATTCGTCGAATTTTTTGATTCTTTAATTATAGTTTCCACTTCTTCGTGTTTATTTAAAGATTTTTCACACTTTGCAATGGTATCAATCTTTTTTGTTTGCTTCTCTCGAGTACCTTTAGTTGGGACTGATGGCAGTTTAGTTATTGTATCTCTCTTTTTCGGCGTTTTCAAGTCGTTCAATTTCTGTTTTTGTTTGTTTTGTTCATCAGTGGAATTTAATTTGAGAAACCCGTTAATCGCAGGTGTAATTGCTTCCAATGTATGATTGATAAATTTCGGAATTAAGACGATGGTCGGCGAGTAAAATCGTAATGCAAACGCAAGTTTATTAGTATAGTCAACAGACGCCTCAAAACACTTTTGTCCATCTCCTGAGACGGCGCACTCCGACTTATTTTCCAAGTCGATGACTCGAAGGCTTGAGAGTGAAAGTGATGCTATTTTTGTTTTCATTGAGGCGTTCAGTTCCATTTTCTCGGCTATGAATTGAGCGTGCGCGACGGTGAATTTGACGCACTTTGCTTTCAATTTAAAATTGAACCGAGTTGGCATTGTTATATGTCCTTTCAAAGTACTTTTTTGTCATATAGTCCATTCGTCAAAACGATTAGAAAAGTATAGTAAATTTACTATCAACCAACTAACGAAATAGTAAAAAAATTTTGGTATTTCTTTCAAAAAATGACTTCTGTTGTGATCCTGTATTCAAAGGGGATACAATGCATTCCTATGAAATAACTATATTATATTAGCTTTTTAACAAGTCTTTTATAGTTCTTAAACAGTAACAAAAAACAATCAAATTGACGAGTCAAGGCGGGAAGCAATATTCTTCAAGTTGTTGTAGACTTTCCCTGGTGGCGCACCAAGGATCAAATCTTGGATGGCATCACGAGCAAATTTGACGTTTGCCTGACTCCCCATAACACTGATTTTTCTAGTTGTCAATTATAAAAGAACTATACCAATACTAATACAAACTGTCCCATCATGATGATACGCGTGTGTGTGGCGTTCTCAATTGAAAATTTGATCTTCCCATCTTTACCCGCAATACGACCCATTGCCCGTTTCAAGTGGTCACCTTGTAATCTCTTGACGTTGTCGATCTCAAATGAATCGACGCAGACCTCATCCATCTTGAGGAGTGCAATAGCGTCTTTTGCTTCAAACCCCTTTGAAATGGCTTCGATGAAGTCGCACGTTTTTTGGACAGCATCTATACACGAGTCTGGGTTTGTTTTGAGTTGGATAACATGTGCATTTGGATTCATACGAATGTTCAGTTTCATTTGCTTCACAATTGGCTCGTATATAGCAGGCCAATTGTTTTTGAAATATTTAAAACGGAATGGAGGAACACGGACAGACCGAATTTCATCTTGCGCCGATAAGCCATTTTGTTTTATCTCAGGAAAGACGGGTGGGGCAGACATGACGTGTTGTGTTTTGATTAAATCAAACCCTATCTGTTTTTATTTTTAAATTAGAACAACTTGTATTGGTTAAACCCTATTCTACTTTAAAATGACAAATTCTATACATTTAATTTTATTTTACCATGTGTTATTCTTAATTATAGAACTTGGTTTGAAGAACCAATTTATTTGTATTTCTTAAAAACAAAGTTAATTATATTAAAAAACAACTTAAAAATTACTATATTTTATTAACTTTTAGTAATAATGAAATACTAGAAGTTAATTACTTTGAATATTTCAAAAATGTTGATTCAATTGAAGAATATCTATCAAAGCAATGCAATTCAAATAGAATCAAATTGTATTACATCACAAAACATGTTTACGTTGAAACAATATCAAACCCTTTCAATGTCTTTACTTAATTTCAAATATCAATTAACAACAAAATAGACGAGATTTACAAAGCTCTCTAAAAAGCGAGATACCACAAACCCTATAAAAAACTAATAATAAACGATTCCTTTAAAATTCAAGAACATGGCAACACAATTATTACCTTATTTGGACGATATCACAACACTTCAAGAACGTCTTGACGTTGTTCGCCAGTACATCTTTCTTTTTGAAGATCCAACAGCCTCAACACCTCAGAAAAAAGACGACGAAAAAACACCAGAAATGCCTAAGGATGTTGCACCAACATCCGATTACCCAGATCACCTCAATGATAACATTAAAGACGTCTTGTCGTTCATTCTTCCTTTAATCGGAAAAGAAGAACCCTCCCTCAAAAACACGCCTGACCATCTCTTTCTCCTTCTCTCAACTTCAGACGCGTGTGTGGTCCCCCTTCTTCGTCTCGAGTTTCACAAGACTGTTTTAAACCTTCTTAAAACCCCATCTGACGACTTTTTGGAGGCAATTGCGTACTTCATGTTACATGGATTACCATGCCCACAGTTGGCGCCTATCATATCACAAAGACTTTGCGAATTATTGAAAGAAACGAGAAACGGCGAAATGACTGAAATGAAGCCAAATCGCAGACTTTCATTGTTGTCTGCTGTTGGAACACTTTCGCATCGAGGATTATTGAATGCTGCTGGTGTCAATTCAGACGGCGTTCTTTGCCAAATCATGAAAAATGGTATTCCAGACGATTTGCCAACTCTTCACACGACGGTGAGATGTATAGCCGGTCTCGTGAAACACACAGACAACATCTTTACTGTCAAAGATGTGTTCAATTTTGCCGTTGAGAAACTCAAGAATGGCTGCGACCTTCGGACGGAGATTCACTTGCACTCAATAGTTTCGACTTGCGCTCGAATGCCACAAATTGCTCAAGAAGTTCTTACAACTCCCGTGTACTTCTCAATCATCCAGAGTTATGTTAAGTCGAAGCCATCAAGATACAGCAGTGTTGATATTCGTTACTTTGCACTTCAAACCCTAATCATCGCACTTTCAAGAGTCACTGAGATACAAGAAGAAACTATCAAAATGTGTGAGTCAGTAGTTTTAGCATTACCATCACAACCCCTCTTTGCCCATTTGGGTGCCGATGTCTCAGGAGGACAGCACCCACAGATGTTAGGAGTTATCGGGTTAAAGGCACTATGTATGATACTCATGAGAATGTTAAGTTCGAAGTGCAAGAGTGAGTTGCTCTACACTCATATCAAACGAATTTCAGTGGAGAACGTTATTGCAACCATAGGAAGGTGTACCATTATAGACGAAGAGTCTGACGACAAGCCTCCTGTAGTCAAAACAGAAATCAAGAATGATAGAGAAACAGCACTTTACTGGGGTTTAGTTCTGATTCAGAAGATGTTTGCATATGAACAGATGATGGGCAAAAACGACGTTAAAACAGCGATGACAAATTGCGAAAAGGGGTTCTTCTATTTAGTTCGTGCGGTGAAGTGTTTCTGTGGGAAGACGCCAGACATTTGTACGCTTTTTGTTGACATCGCAAAGTGTATGAAGTTTGACACCCTTAAAGCAGAGGACAACAAGTCGCATTATGTACACCGACTTGTGCAATTGATGAGAGATTTCAATGACTCTTGTTTTGAGCATGGTGCCTCTAAAGCTCTTTTTGGGCTCTGTGAGTTGGGACTTATAGAGAAGAGTGAGATACCCATATTAGGTAAAATAGCGTTAGATTTAATGAAGAAGTTCTCTTTATTAACACCAGATAATGTTGAGACTGTTTATTCTCTTGTTTACATCATTTCTGAAGTTGACTATACAAGTGACGTTTGTGGAGAGATAGTCAAGTTGGCTATCAGCGATGTACTTCCATGGATATGTGACAATCAAACGAAAATTACTTCGAATGATGAAGATATTGAGAAGTATGATTTTCTTGTTCTTGTGTTATTGGTGTTATTCTGCAAAACAACGATGACTGAAAAAATGAAGAACATAGTGCAACAAGTCAGAAAAGTATATGGGAGTGAAGCTGGGGAGATTACCGAGTATTGCGATAAGTTACTAAATTAATTGATATTGTGTGCGTTAATCAAATTTACTTTATTTAATCATAAAAATAAAGTACAATACCATCTTTTCAAAACATTGGAATTTTCAAATAAGAAAAAGCGAAATGAAACTAAAAAGAACTAAAAGTAAAAATGTCCCTTAAAACACTAAAAAGACTCCCTCAATTAATGTTCTATGCGGGGATGATAGCAGTGACCACGATATTAGTCTGCTTCTTGTTGGCCACATTTTTAAACCACTACCCAACGGAACTCTTTTTGCCGTTTATCTCGTTGACGGGATATAAAGCACCTGAGAGGTATTTATACGCTCTAGGTTTTGGGTCGGCTGGGGTTCTTTTCTTATACTGTTCGTATTATATCCACTACTATATTCTCAGTTTCACCAATCTCTTCACAAAACAACAGATCTCACGACTCTTTTATATCCTTTCATCTGGTGTTGTGTTCTTCATGATCCACGCTTTCATCCCACTTCAAGACGATATCATCACTACCAAAACACTGACAATATGGAGTACAATCCACCAAAGCAGTGCTGGTGTGTTCTTCATGTTAGTCTTGCTTCACACTTCATTTGTGTTTTATTACACAAACCACAACGAAAACACGTTTATCTATTTCGATGAGAGAGCCACTAAAATAAGAAAACATTGTGCACTGGGGTGCGGTCTCACTGTTGTCCTCGCAATGGTGGTACACCCGACTACTGTTTCCATTCTTGGAAAAGACTCTGCAAAAGGTTTGTGTATTGATACTATACTTAATTAATAATATAATTATTAAATTAATCTAAATATAGAAATTGACAAGGAGTTGTCTCTGGTATGGCGGCACTTGCCCAATGGATTCTGGTCGGTCTTATTATTCTCATATTTGTGTCGTACTCAATGGATGTCACCAAAATCCTTCCACGTATTGCTGAGAGTGAGACTGAGACACACAAGGAAAGAAAGGACTAAGAACCATTTTTTATAATTTTTTATTCTAAATATATAGTTCAAATAAAACTTAGATAAATATAAGTTATACTCTTATATAAATAAATATATGAAAAATGACAATTTTAATAGTTATAGTTGTTTTGAATTATAAGAAACTTTAAAAATAAGGTAATCCAGTCAAATGAGAATTCTTATTGTGAGAGCATCTTAATGTACTTTTCAGTGCGTTTGAGACCGATAGGATATTCTCCAGTCCATTCCATTGTGTCTGACAATTCGAGGGCAAATATAGCTTCGAAGGGTGTTATGACAGGAATGTCTCCTTCCATCTTGAGGTCAGTAGTGTCTGCTCCCAACGCGATGACCATATCGACTTGTCCCTCATAGTTCAATAGTTTGTTATCTGGCCTTCCCATAAAAACGGTGACAACATTGTGCTCTCTCTGAATGAATTTACGGAGCATTTGGAAGCACTCTGAGTTGTCTATTCTTCAATTTCAATTGGTAAAATATAGTTTGTTTATAATTCAGTAATAGTACTTTTAACATACAAAAACAAACACCAGTCTGGGTCTAACAAAAGCAACATGAACGTATTGGCTTGTCTAATTCTATCAAAGAACGAATACCTATTCATGACGTATCTCATCGTCTCATTAATCGTTTCAATTTTCTCTCCGGTGACAACATGAATTTCGGTGGTGTGAAGAGGGCAGAAGAAGAGTTTGAAATAGGTTGTATCGAAATATTCTGTTGCTTTAAGAATGACGACCTCAGTGATTTCGTCTTTCATTGCTTTTTCTCTGACATTAAAAGCTTCTTCAAAGTCCGTTACGAGATACTCAGTGTTAATGTTCTTCATAAAAGAAAATTTCGAGAGAAGTGACGGTTCGACAATTGTTATAGTTCTTTTTTCTATAACAACTGGTTTGACGGAGGGTACATCGAGGGGGTAAACAAACACGTCGTCTTGCTTCGCGACAATTCCTCCAACCTGCACCACAAGTGTCTTCGAGCTTTTTTTAAACTGTTTGAATGCGTGAGTGGATGATGATTGGTATGGGGTGTGTAGGATTGCGGAAGTCTTGATGAGTGGAATTAAAGCTATGTGGATTTGTGAAGACAACTCTCTATAAACGGGTGATGTGCAATTAACAACGCAGTCACTGTAGTTTGGAATTAGCGATACAAGACTACTTGGTAATGTCACGGCCATTGAATTAAAATGATCAAATGATTGATAACTTTTTCAAAAAAATGGCTGTCCAGAACACTTTTTGAAAACAAAGTTGAAACTATATAATATAATTAATTTAATTTAATAATTTAATAATTTAATGATAACAAGAATAATAGAAATATATTAGGTTAATTATAATTTGATTTTAATAAAAATACAAATAAATTACATCAATAGTATTATTATTATTATTATTATTAAAATAATTTGGCGAATCGAATTCTCATTTTTTTAATACAAACAACAATAAAAATTTAAAGCAACAAGTCAGTCATAATTCACATCACAATGCAAGTAAGATGAAGAGAGCAAAAAGAGTAACAAAGATAAATGGCACTGCGTCTTTTGACTCTTTTTCGTTTGAAGAGTCGTCTGAGACGTCAACGACATCTTTGTTTGTGGTTGGAACTCCCTCAGCCTGGAGGTCAATGGTTGTGATTTTAAAGTCTATTGGGAGGTCAGTCACCTCGATGCGCTGAATAGAGAAGGTCTGGAGTGTCCCCTTTTCGTCTGCAATTGTCAGTGGGACATAGACACGTGTTGCGACACCTGATTTTACTATGTAGTCATATGGTTTGAGTTCGGTCTCTGTCTGTTGGTTGTACTCCTCGGAGAAGAGTCTGCTTCTGAATCTCATAGTTTTGACTCTGTCCGAGACGTAGTACACCTCAAACGAAAAGAAATTTTGTCCCGCTGTTTGCATTGGTGACGATCTCTGAACTCTGATAGTGTCCCAAGTCCTCAATGTCGCAGCAAGATAGTTTGTGGTTGAATTCTTTTGTAACTCAATATCAGTCCCAGCCGTGTTGAGCAGCGCCCACGAGTCGAGAAACTCTTTTCCATCAAACATGGTATATGAGTGTACCCCAATCACTAACACAAGTAAGCTGATCATATGGTTGTGAAGCTGATACTAAAGCACTCCCTTTTATTGTTAAATTTGACTTTCCTTTTCTCTTTGCTTTAAGAAAGTGAATTAAAAAAATCGTAAAAGGAAACAATCAGGTGGTATAAGACTTAGTAATTCAAGTAATTTGATTTCGATCAAAATAAAATAAAAACAAACCATTTTCTTTAATTGTCACAAAAGTAATTGATAATATTTCTAATACTTTAATTAATAAAACAATTAAAATAGATGGTGTTAAGCTTTTTTGTGTTAAAAACAATTCTTACATAAATATGGTGCTTTCCTTGAAAAAAAGTAATGCCAAATAGTTAGACAAAATTTCAGTTTGATTACCTCGAAGCCCAGATAATAATTTTGTGGTGAAGAAGGAAACAGGTGTATTAGTAACACAATTAACAGATAATAAAACAACTAAATACATAACAATACGAAATATATTCGTGGTGTGCTGGTGAATCCCAAAATTGATTTGTTGATCTTTTTTTACTTTAAAAATAATAAATATATGTGAGTTGTTTAGTATCAATGACGATTTAAGAGACGTATTTAGCCACTAGAACTGTAAAGTCTTTCAATGACACAAGAAGAAGTAAAAGAGGTAAAACCCACAAAAGAAGTCAAAGAAGTTAAAGAAGCAAAGGAGAGTGACATGTTGAGTGACAAGTTTCTAAGTTTTAAAATTACTTTTAGCTCTGCGTACGTTCCAGACAAAGAGTATGAGGACGCAAAGCAAAAGTTACGCCAAATGCAGAACGAATTCACTTCGATGCTAAAGGACTTTGAAAAATTGCCCACAACGGCGGCTGCCCTTGCAGATGGTAATTTGAGTCTTGTCAAATCGATGCAGAAGTGCATTTGGATGTCAGGTAATGAAGGCACGGCAACCACCCAATTAATGAATGCCACACAAGCTTTTCAAGACATGAAAATTCAGACAAAGAAGTTCGAGAATAAATTACACGACCAGCTTCTAGTACCTCTCAAAACGTATTATGAGCAATTTGTAATGTTGTCCAACCGTGTTAAAGTCTGTGACGCCCGTCGAAGTTATTTCAATTACTTCACAAAGCGTGTTGAAAAGATTGAGGCCAAAAAGCCAGAAAAGCAAAAAGGTCTCGATGTAGAGAAGGGTCACCTCCTCTTTTGGCGGCAAGAGTACTTCTATCTCCGTGATGAGTTAATTGCAGACATAACCAAGTTATTGAGTGACTCTGAAAATGTGATGGTGCCGATTATTAGAGTCTGCATAAACCACATTATGAACTTATTTGGTTCCTTCAAAGAGTGTTGTTTCAAGCTTGGGGAATTTGCTAATGAAATTCCGTCTACTGCCGCTTGTGTGAACTACGTTGTGCAAGCGTACTCCGACTCATTCGAAAAGGAACAGAACGTCCAAAAACGACGAGAGGCTGAAATGCCATCACAACCTCCACAGAAAATTGAAGAACATCTTCCCCCAACACAGCCTGAAAAAGAAGACATTTCAAACGACGAAGATCAGAAAAAAGAAGATGACGAAGTCCCTGTTGTAGATAAGGAAGTTGAACCAGAGGAAAAGGGTGCATCAACCAAAGAAGTTGAAGTTGATCACAAAAAAGAACCAAAAGAAGTATCAAAAGCAGTAAAAAGTGTTCAAGTGATCAAAGATTATGACGCACAAAATGAAGCAGAACTTACACTTCGTGTGGGTGACACGTTTGATGTCACAGACTGGTCAGACGACGAATTTTGGGTTGGGACACTTGGCGGGAAAACAGGTAAATTCCCACAGAATTGCATCATGGCGTTCAATTAATTCATTTGCATCAAATCAATTTATTTATTGTTTCTTCTTGAGAATGGTCTTCACCCATTCCACAATTCGTCGAGCTATTATTTCTTCATTCTTTGTGAATACAAAGTAGTGAGTACCCCCTTTCACAGACATAAACGAGCTAGATATGTTGAGTAGACACTTTGATTTCTGAACAGTGGCTTCTGGTGATGATATAGAGTCGCTTTCACTTTGTATTAGTAATAGAGGTAATTTGTCACTCCAATTCCAATTGAGTTCTTCTCTGCCCCACTTCACTATGTTATAATAGTTCTTTAAATCAAGTGTATTGCTTATAACTTTGTCACAAGTCGAACATTTTTCGGTCTCTTCGAATGTCACTTTCAGCTTTGTGAAAGAGTAAGTTCTAATAAAAAAGAATAGTACTGTTAATAGTACAAATACTATAATTTCATAGTGTATATTAAATTTAAAAATTGGGTTGATCGAGACTACTCCATCGACGATATTAATAAAATGGTCATATCGACAAAGATCGCATGACACTAATCCACTAAGACCATGTCCGACAACAAATAGAGGAAGTTGTTCCTCTGTTAACATGTCGGTCTTTTTAATAATTTTGATATAAGCATGGACTACATCTAATATCTCTGTTTTGCACACCACCCCACGAACACCCCCAGACTTACCACACCCCGGTAAATCTAAAAAATAAACGTTCATGCCCTGTTGTGAAAAGTACTTCCCAACCGAGTCGTACACAGCGCCAGAACTTCCGAAATCATGCAACACCAATAGATTGCAAACACTATTTTCAACGAAATAAGCTTGGGAATAGATGTCCATCCCATTTATCTTGTGAGTTGTCTCTACACATTCCATTTATAATTTTGGAGTTTACTAAAGAGGCAAAGCGATTTGACAAAACAGAACTGAATTACACACACAACCAGGCTTACTCTTTCTGTGCCTTCTTCCATTCTACGTAGTCGTCGAACATGATTGGCCACGTGGTATCCATCTGGTAATTTGAAAGATCCTCTTTAATGTTGTTAAAGAAGTCATACAACATCAGCCACTCGTCTTTTCTCAACATCTGTGACTTCGGTTGGTTTAAAAACTTCATAAAGTTAGTGATTTGCTTTGGTTTGTCTGGGTAGAACAGAGCCAATAACTCTGAAGTTGTCTCCTTATCTAGACATTAATTATATATAGTTTATTTATAGTACTTTTCTTTTCACTACTATGACGGAGGAGTTTAAAGGAAACTTATGAACAAACCGAGTTGCTTTGATTTCTCCAAGTTGTAAGTGAAAGCAAAGGAAAGGAACTTCTTCAGTTCGATGGGTTTACTTCTCAAGTCTTGTGGGAGTTTTTTTGGTATCACTTCTTTGAGTTGTTGTAAGCTTTGGACGTGGAGGTCACTCATCCCGTTGATATACTTTTGCAGTGTTATCACACCCATCTCGACACTCCCTAATTTCCACATGACCCACAGTGCTTGTAACCCTCCGATATTTTCTTCGTCAATTCCAATTTCTGCAAAGAAGCTTGTAATAGTACCCACTGAGATATGGTCTTTACCCTCCTCAAGAAATTTATTGAAGTCTGCTTCGACCGTGTTTTGCGTGTGTGTTTCCTTTGGAGGATCGACTTTTTTTTCTTTTTCTTTCTCTTTTTGAGTTGTTGGTGGCGGTTTTTGTTGGATTTGAGGCGGTGTCGCATCGACACGTTTTGGAGGGTCTGCTTTGACAACAGGTGGAGGGGTCTGTGGTGTTTTAGTTTCGGGCGTCCACTTGCGAGGATCTTGTCCTTGGTTTTCCGGTTCTTTAAATTGAGGAACAAGTGGTCCTTGCTTTTTCGGCTCGGGTTCAGGGGACTTGGCCTGTGGTATCTTTGGTTTGTTATGTTTCGAGCTGTGATTGCCCATACGTGTCTGCTTTTTCTGATCATTCTTCTTTATCATAGTTTCCCGTTTTGTCGTTCATAAAACATCCGTCCCATCCCGAATGATGGGCACTTTCTATTGATTTAATAAACTATAAATATAGAATTTGCCTTGTTTTCTATTTATAAATGACATTACATGATTGGACGAATTATTGGGTGAAGATTGGATAGTAATTCATTTTCCCGTTTTATTGTGCATTTACTATGTAAAATTATAGAGTTTTGTTTAATAAATAATGATGGATTCTTTTTAAAAATATAATTATTAAGTATTTTACTAAAATAAATAGAACTTATTTTTGGTGAACATTACAATGAGTCATGAAGGGAATTGAGAACTGTTATTGTTCCCGTTTTCGTTTGAATTTTTCAGCTAGTGTATTGCAAATCTTCAATAAAGAATCTTTAGTTTTTTAAACTATACTTTTTTGTTTATCTGTTGTAATAACAAATTGATAATTAAAATACCAAAAAATTCCATAAAAACATTAGTTTAAACATTTATTATAATAATATTATAATAATACATAATTAACTATTACTAATAATAAAAAAACAATTAGTAAAAACATTTATTAATAACTAAAAATGTTATTATTTTGTTATTTTATAATTTCAAGATTACCTCAAAAAGTAAAGCATGGAGCCTCGCTCGCCGCGATTTAATGTCGAGGATTTGTACGACACGACCATGGATCCTCAAAAACTTTTGGACGCATTTAACCACCTCACACCACTTTCAAACATCAATCCGACTCTACCAACGCACGAACAATGGGCTGCGCTCATTTCCCACCTTTCAAAACCGTCTCCCGTCATTCGTTCTGCGACTATCAGATATATCGACTCCCTTGTAAACTCGCTTGGACAAGTTCCCGAGATTTTGTTTGGTGATTTGGGTTCGTTGTTGGTGGCGAAGGCAATCATTGACTTTTCACAAATCAAAGAGAAGGAAGCGGAGAAGGTACGGAAGTATCGGACGATGTACACAACAATGAATAAATACGCTGTGACATTAGTGTCAGACATACTCATTTTGATTAAAAAGATACCTCCCGTCTGGGCGCGCGCTGTTGTCGAGGCCGCGGAAGCTGCGGACAGTCGCGACACAGTATACTGTGATGTGTTTAATCGACTCATTGTACAAATAGCGGTGTCATGTCCCAAGGCATTTGGTCCATTGGGTACTGATGCTTTAAAAGTTGTGTTTTCAAAGCAGACGCAATGGGTCACCTCCATCATGATGGACACATTACTCTTCACTTTGAACTCCCCACTCCATAAGAAGTACCTTGGTTCCGACCAAGTGCTTGCATCTCTTATATCCCCCATGTCAAGTCCAGAACATTGGATATTCCCTTTAAGATTAGTTGGGAGAACAAACCCTGATCGGCAACTGAAGGAGTTGCAATATTCCACTGCAGTGAAGTGCTTTTTCGAAACGATTAAAACGTGGCCGGGACTCCTTTCTCTCACTTCAATGAATGGAATTGAATGCCTGGTCGTCGCGTTACACTCACCAGTGCCAAAACAGATTGATATGCTGATTAATAACTTGTACTCCCTCTTCCAAATCAAACAACCCCTTTTCTCATCGCGATTTGAATACCCGGACTCGGGACAAGACCTGTTGAGCAACCAACCAATTATGCTAGCGTTTTATACCCATCTGCTTCATGTCTTGATCGAGTCAAATTTCTTCGACGCGTTGTGCGACGTCTGCGTCATGAGACAAATGCACGACGATTTTTCAAGAGAAGCAGTTCCACTGTTCCCAGATAACAAATTGGATAAGCCGATCACACAAAAGTTACATCGCGCTACAATGTCGGAACACACAAGGTCACCAATCACAGAAAAGGATGACGAAGACGACAAGGAAAAGAAGATCCCAAGTGAAGACATTAACGCGTTGACTGTTGTGTCCAAGTCTGTGTATTTGCTTGGAGAATTGTTACACCTGGCGGGTGTGTTGTTTCCGACAAAGAACGTTTCATTACAAAAATTGTTTGCAACTGCGTGCGATAGCGTTTCGAATTTACAGACGAGTTCCGTTTCGTTGTTAGTCAACTTACACACCCATATCCAACATAAAATCGAATCGAATTTGTTGGAACAAAAGAAGAACGACGGGATGTCGATCAACGACTATTTCTATAGCGACACAACAAACGAAATCAACCAAGCCATTAAAGGGTTGAGTGTCATGGATGAGAGTGAAATTAAACGGACAATTCAGTCGTTGAACTCCTCTGCAAACGAGTCGTGGAACTGGATACAAGTGTCGACGGTGTTAACTTCTGTCTTGCAAAATATGAGATACTTCCCCATCATCGAGAAAACGCCATTTTTGAAGGCTTTGGTCAAATTTTACCAACCAAGTAAGAAGAAATTCACAGAAACGGATTTCCAAAAGACGGACACTAAAATATCATTATGTGGGCTGATGCTGTTCCATATTTTAATTCAAACGGAAAGTGGTAAAATATTGCTCAACCCAATTTTGAAAGAGATTGAGTCGGAACTCAACTTTTTCATACAAATGGCAACAAAGAAAAGAGACGACACATTTAACTTTACGGAGTTTGTCGAGAAGAATCACTTCTTTGACCAAGGGCATTTGATGAAGAAGATGTCGAGAGAGTACTTCGGGTTCATTGGAAGTCTGTCCGACGTTCGAGACACCCTCGACGGCATCTTTGTTTCATATCGAACGATTTTGACAAACAAATCACTCAACCAACTCTCAGACCTGATTTCGTCGTCATTCAAAATTTCTATTTCATCGCACCGATCGAAGCTATCAATTGTCGAAACAATGTTAGGGTCCGAGAACGTCACTGTCATTAACAGAGCTATTAAAGAGATCGGAAGAACCATTTTACCTCCGTTCGATGCACAACCCAATTTCCAGTCCTTTTTCCAGACATGGGCGATACCAACCCTTTTGGAAGTTATGCAGAAGCCCGGGCAAAACGTTTCTATCATCAAACAAATCATTCAAATTTTGTCCACTGCGTTAAACAATGAAAAGACGATGGAGTTGTTCATTCAATACATTTCAAAGAACACCGAAGAAACAAAAAACAAGACGGATGAGAAAAATCCATTGGAGACGTCCATTAAGACCGTTGGATTGAATTTCAGCGTCCTTTGCGAGAACAATGGCCGTTCACTGCTCTACAAAATTTTAACAAACAACGAAATCATAAAGAAGTGTATGGAGACGACGGATTACATCGACAAAGAGTACCAATTTTGGATCGAAAAGGAGTGCAAAAATTTTGTGGAAAACATCGAGACGAAGCCATGTCTTCCACACTTCTTCGAGATATTGGGAACGACAGTAACGGGATGTGCAGTACTTCAGAAGAACAACACCAAAGACGCGTTATGTGAAATGCTCAACACGGGAGACTCAAACGACAAAGCTGCTGCAAATGTCGCACTTGCCGTTATTGCTGCGTCGCAATTTGGGTTTAATTTGATCGACAAGGAAATCACAGATAAAATGTTTACTGCTCGATTTGCAGAGCCTTTAACGGAGAGAGTACTCTCGTTGTGGTCGTTGTCTATTCTTTGCAAAAACAAAGTGTTTAAAGTACGAATAGAGAAAGAAGGATGGAATGTGACTGACAAAGGTGTTGTTATACCACAAGGTGGGCTCGAAGATCCGTTTTATAAAGTTTGTTTTTGTCTTTTTCTCTGATGCATGGAAATGCATTTACACATGTGTTGACGCGACAGCAAAATACACCAAAAGTGATGATCGACTATATCCCTTTCAATCCAGAAAGTATGACACAAGAACAGGCAGACGCAGTGAAGTGTGTAAGGAAGATGCGGCACGCCACTATGTGGCGTAATGCAATCAAAGAATTGAACAAAAAACGGGCGGAGAATGTGGAAGTCTTTAAAGACCTTCAGTTTGGCATATCGACGTGCCAACTGATCAATTGTATCAAACTGAATATCCTGCAAAGGTCGACCGTCTATGAAACGTTTCTCGGTAACATCCCCATTGATAAGATCAAAGAACAGATTGCAAAGGATTCAGACAAAATCATTGAAGTAAATAGGACGGAACCTCAACTGTCCGTCAAGCGAAGTAAACGTGCAACAATGTCCCAGCAATGTGTTGTTATCAACCCTTAATCATCCAGATCCTATTTTTACTCATCGTTTCCTTTTGTCTTGTCTAATACTATATTTTATTATAAATAAATTAGTACGTGATTTATTTATAGAGCATAGGGATTTATTACTAGTAATATTAATAAATTAGATGATCTCAGCCTCATCGTTGAACATCTGAGCCAAGATCAGTCGTGTGATCTTAAAAGTGGCTTCCCCAGACAACGAAGAACATGTCGTTCTTTGATAAGTACTCAAATATGAACTCCCACTTTTGTTTGGATAAATCGTAAGATCACTATTCCCAAAAGAAAAGTACTTATTCCCTTCTGTGGTTGAGTAATATGTGGCGCGGTCTTTTTTGGAATAAAAAATTCTGTGCCTCAGTGGTATTGAACTCCCACGGGGTGTTATAAATGAAAACACAAAAGCATCATTATCTGTCGTGTATGTATTCTCCTCACTAATGGGAACTTGGTAATACCCTCCAAATATACTATTTCTATTGTCAAATACTATCACACACACATTCGACTTGAACCTGATCGTCTCCATATATCCACCCTCCAAAAGAGACCCATCAGCGTCAGAGTCTCCTATCACAACACAGTTTTCCTTTTTTGTCCATTTCTTAAGTTGTTGATATTCAAACGCGTGTTCTCCCTTCGAGTAATAAACGCCCATCACTTTGTTTTTGAGTTCATTTGATTTTGTTCTTTGAAAGACGAATTGCTCCACCAATACTTTATAGTTTCATATATTATATAAGTTTTGCATATAGTTTCGAGATATTTTGATAATGAATCTATATCTTTAGTATTAATTAAAACAGTAAAATTAATGTGCTTGTACTATAAAGTATTATACAAAAACTAATGAAAAACAATCAATAATTTACAGACCCTCGCCTTCGTTCAAGTCGATTGGAGGAGTTAAAATTGTTTCAATGTTTGCAAAGAAAGCTGCAAAGTGTTTTGATGGGTCTTGTGCCAAAAACAGATTTCTCCCACATGATGCCGTCGTCTTCATTATTTTGATTTTGTCCCCCTCAGATATACTCTTCTCTTCCATCAAACAACAGGATATGTTACGAAGTAAGACACGAGGGTCAACAAGGGTGAGTGCGTCAATTGCAAGTGTAGTGGTGTGTTCGATACTTTTGAGTTGCATGAGTGAGCGTGTAATTTCATGAACGAGTTGTTCCAACAGTGGAGGAGTGATGACACCCAAAATCTTCTTCTGTTCGATAAGTGCAGCAACCTCTTTCAAATTCCCTTTTGCCATTTCAATGACCTTTTTCTCTACTTTCAGCTTCTTACTGAGACTCTTAAATGATTTTTTGTTGGGATAAGGTACTCGTACAAGAATACATCTCGACCGTATTGGTTGTAACATGCCACAAACATTACTACAAAAGAGAATAAATCGACAGTACGTCGACCCAACTTCCATTGTTCTTCTCAGTGATTGTTGTGCTTCATAAGAAAGAGAATCAGCTTCGAAGAGCATAATTACTCTGTACCTTGGTGGGGGTTTCCCACTTGTTAATTTTTGGAATAAAGAAGTCAGGGTTTGAATATTAGTCAAACTTTTGACGAACTCTTGAATAATTTCGTTGTCTCCATTGAACAAATCGCTGGGGACAATTTCAACATGAAATAACGACGACCGCACTTTCACATCCTCCTTCATGTTATTTACAACAATCTGAGTCACTCCAGACTCGATGTTATACACTCCTTTGCCATATATGTTCTGTAAAAAGAGCATTGCCCTTGTATACCTCCCACTGCCATCTCCTCCATGAATCAAAAGATGTGGAATGTTGTCACAGTGACTTAAGTTATCCAACAATGTGTTTGCTTCCTTTGCATAATCGAGTGATGAAAAAGCTCTTGGTCCATTCACAAACATTTGCAATAAGAGATTTTTTAATTCTTTTCTTTCTTATAAATAAACTAAAACTGATAAATTCAGAAAACAAAAACATTTAAAACACAACAGGAGAGACTTGCGAATGGCGGAGCGTCGATCCATTCAAAAATACTTGAGGACGAATATCATCGATATTTGTGACGGTCGGATTCGAGTTGTTCATCACTATAGTTTTAATGGTCGTTGGCAATACAATACTTCCACTAAACTTGTCAAGCACAATAATTTCAAGTGTACTTAAATACTTCAAATCAAAGGCGTGGCGACTTGCATTGATCTCAAGGCGTCTGATCATTGGCAATTTAACATCGACATTTAATGATCGTAATTTCACGTCGCATAGTGTTGTGTACATCGAGATGTCGATCGCGCTTTTGGCAAAGAACCCAGCAACACACATCGATGTGAGGTGTTGTGTAGTTTCGACTTTTGGAAGTTGTGAGTGTCTGCATTTCAATGAGACCAAATTGTTTGGGTAAAACACTTTGTCAGCATCGATTTCATCCACACTACACTCGGTCAAAACGAGTTCCTTCAAATTAGTCAAATGGGTGAACGAGTTGGTAATTTTGAATTCGTTAATAGAGACTGATTTCAAGTTGACGCAATTTTTTAAAGGCAGTGCAAACACCGCTTTGGTTCTCCCGTCGTGTTTGTCGCATCGCTCTTTCTGCCCTTTTTTGTAACTCACCTCATTTGAGAATGTCAGAGAAATCAAATGTTCATTACAGTCAAGCGAATTCACATTACCATCAGTGACAATGAGCTCTTTGACACTACTTGGAATGACATCCCACACACACCCACTTGTTTCAAGTTTTTCAAGATTTACACAACTTGTCACATCCACCACTCTTGTGGTTGTTAATGCTGTTAAAGTTGTTGGTAAATCGACGTTTTTTGCAACCGAAATGTCAAGGTCATAGAGTGCGGGGAATTTTGAAAGATCCAAATCGGCGTTTTTGGTTACTTGGACACACCCAAATGCATACAACTGAATAACGTTTTCAGGGATATCGCTTGAAAATTGGAACACTTTGTTGTTAGGGGAGAATAAATAAGTGTTGGGGTATATCAGTTCGCCAACACTTGTTACACACGAAATAGCGATGGTTGTGAATTCTGGAAATTCGTCGATTACTGCTTTGAGGTCACCTATATTGTAGAAACGCACAACAAACTTTCCGAAGTTGAATAGATTCACTTTTTTGTAGAAGCCGACATCGTTGTTGCTGTAATATTGATGAGTGACTTCTACTAAGTCGTAGCGCTTCGCTTTGGAGCCAAAGAAATTCTCGAGTTTCTGCGCAATGATTGCGGTGAAGTGCACCTTTCGAAGGAATGGAAATTGGTCTAAATTAAGCGCAAAACCTCTGATGCCGATTGTGATTTCGACAAGTCTATCCGTCATGTTGTCTGGTATCTGAATGGTTCCATTATAAGACGTCAAGACGATATGTTCAGCACACTTTGGAGTCAGTTGGAGGGATTCTTGGGGAACAACAAAGGTTTCTAAGTTACTAAACAATTTTGCTATTCTTTTGTATGTGGTGTACTCGGACTGTTTAGACTCGGTGTAATTTTCAAAAACGCCACGACGAGCAACTTTGTATTGCGGATTAATTCGAATGATTTGGAGAGCGTCAAAACATTTTGTGTTGATGCAACAAAAGTTTATTGCTGAGTCTATGTCATTCAAGTAAAGAACAACATTGGCTAAGTATATCTTTTCAAGCTTCATGAATTGAATTGACATAGATTACTTTTTCTTTTTATTGAGTATAACTTAGTTTTGTATTGAAGTATTCCATTTATTGTATTTCATTGTTGTTGCGTTGTTATGATTATATAAAAGTTACTTAACATAACGGGATCTTCATCGTAATTTAAATTGAAGTTTAGATGTGATGTTCAACACCTAAATAGTTCAAGTTCTAAAAGTTGAACAATATCCATGTTTACTTTATTAAATAATTTAAACAAACTATATACTATTTAGACATTAAACTTTTAGATGAACTGAAAATAACAACAAATAAATAACAAAATATGTTATAGAAATGTTTTTGAAAATACAAATGCTATTTAATGCTAATACATATTACTATAATTGACAAAACTCCAATAATCAAGTAACCATATAAATAATTTATTTAACTATAAACAAATAATTATATTATGTTCAAATTATTTTGAATTATTATGAGATTATAACACTAAAAATCTTTGAAAAAAAATAATAAATAATTTGTAATAAAAAGCAGATTAAAAACAACAAAAAACGGCAAATGGAACATCTCATTCCTTAATTAAAATCTCAAAAACGATAATTTCCCATTCAACACGCATAATATTGCTTGATATAAACTCAAACTTCAAAGTCGTATTTGTTGATATCAAAAGAAAGAAACCTCATAACTCAGACGAACTATAAAAACCTCAACTTACAAGTCCCACCATCAAATGGCGAAGCCTGAAACCCAAGTAATCTTTGCGTTTAATGATTCAAACGCCACGAAGGACAATGAGCTTTTCTGGCAAAAAACAAACGAATTGTATCAGAGATTTGTAACTAGCTTTGGTGTTGACCACGTCTTCTTAGTTTCGTTTGGCACTGGTTCCGAGGAGATTACCCCTTCTCAGTTTAATGCAATGGTCAAGCGAAAATCTGGTAATAGTGGTGGATATCGTATGGACAGCTTATCCAAATACTTAGTCAACACCAACTTAAAGGATAAGGAAAGCACCAAATTAGTTGTTGTGCTTGATGGCCCAGGTGTTGGGATTACTGACGCGAAAGTGATGATGCAAAAAGTTGGGAAATTAGCAAGCACTGAAGTGTTTGCCATTGGGAATAAAGGGTTTGATGGAGCGCAGCCCTTTTTGACACAAGAAGGGAGTAAGTTGTATCAAGTGACTGCCTCTGAGGAAAAGTTAGTATTAGAGACCAGCCAGAATGATCGCACAACTGTTTTGGGTATTGAGAAAATGTCAATTAAACAGTTTTTGGACAACTTTGATCGAATTATTAATTACATTAAAAATCCATGGCTTTATGGTCACGACCAATATCAAACTGTTGGTGCTATTAAAAACAATGACGAGCTCAAAGGGATTATTATGAAAGAAAAGAGTCGACTTCTCTTTGAATACGGTAAAATGAATAAAGGAAATGTCGAGGTACAATTACTCGAATGCATAAAGAAGAGCGACTTTGATGGAACAATTCCTGTGATGCAAGAACTCGTTGAAAAGTATTACAAATCAGTCAACTCCAAAACTGAAGAACTTTCTATTGAAGAGAAGATCGACTACTTGATTAAGTTGTGCGGAGGCCAAGAAGTTAATAACTTTGAAATGGACGGCGTTCGAGCTGGGAGAGCTGCACGCGCCAAAACTGCTGAAAATGATAATTTGGATGATGTTGATGATGATACCATTACTGATGCGCAATCACAAGGAATTAAAGAACTTGTTGAATGTCCATTGTCTGGGGAACAAGATGTTGGATTGTTATTGATTACTAAAAATAGCATCTTAGATGGGATTCCTAAGAACATAGTGAATAAGGTGATTAACTGCCCGATGACTTTAATTAACTTCCCGTCATTAAAAGAACGAATTGTTGGAGCTTTAGGTGGATTAGTCGGGTTGAAGAGCTTCAAAGAGAGTGCGATGACAGAGTCTCCACTTAATGGTGAAACAGTGTTGGGTGGTATTTTGCTCTCTTCGAATGAGAAAATGCAGAAGGTCAATAAACGTGCGATTGCCAAAATGTTCACCAACGGGAAATTGTTGGGGGCGCCTGTTTATTACTTGATTGCAATTCTTCAGACTATCAAAGAACTTGATGAGTACCAACAAGTTGTTTTGCCACTGAAGCAATTGATTCTTGAAATGATGAAAACGTCTCATACCTTTGCTTCATTGTCTGGTATGGTCTCATACGTCTCTACGCCACTTCGAACGGATGTTGCATTTTGGTTTATTGTCCACAGTTGCCTGATCAAGATCCCACCAGCGAACAGTCCATTTATACTTCACTTAGAAGAGATGCAGAGTATTATAGATTGCTTGGAATTACTCGAATACCCTATTGATGAGAGAGCACGCAAACAATATAAACGGTTTGTCGCAATACAAGTGCTGCACAGAATGAAGTATATCAACTCGGACACCGCACATTGCTTCATGAGAGCGCTCTATCAAAAGGCTTTGTTCCTTGACAAATCTAAAATTAAGGCAGTGGTCGCTCAAAAGGAATTTTACATGCCTTTTGTCTTTGTTGACGGTGCAGCAGACAAAGCTCAAGTCGACCACGTCTTGAGTCTCTTAAACCCTATTTTCAAGGAACTTACTATCGAAGAGATCTTAGCGTTGGATACTTTATCACACGAAAAGTGGAGAGTAAATGGCACCGAACTTCCACTTGATCTTCCCGTAGTCAAATGTACACCTGACACTCTTTGGGAGGGACTTAAGGCTGGGGCGTATACCCTCGATGTTGAAAAAATGAAGAAGAAGTTTGTCAAAAAATATGGGTTTGAGCCTGTACGTGAAGAGTTTTTGTTGTTCTTGTCGAAGAGAGTCAAGCTTCAAACACTCCCAGAACATATAGCAGAGACTAAGTGATTTTAAAGCTTATTATTTATTTATTCTATACATAGAGAAGTGAAAGTAGAACAGAAAATTGGATAAGAAGTATAATTAAACGTGTTAAATTAGAAGGTATAACAAAAGCGCCGAGATAACAACAACTAGACTCGGCGAACCACATTGCTGCATTTGATAATTCAAAAGAACACCTTCACATGTATCACATTTGAATATGCGTGTCGCACTGACTTCACTCTTGCAGTTCTGGTCTTCGCATTGAAGAGAATATAAGTAATCAGCACCTTCATACTCCCTCACTTCGTACTTTGAAAATTGACTTCCACTCTCAACAACGTTTGATGTGTAATAGTTTCTGTCAAGAGTGTCTCTGTTCGGACAATCTATGTCGTCTGCTGATGAAGTAAAGGCGATATGTTCCGGGACTTCGTAAGTTGTCTTCGAATTTTCTCCAACAGTGATTTGTCGGGCAAGTGTCTCATCATTCTTACATTCTGAATCCGAGTAATAATACTCCGACAAAACGTCATCTTTGTTTTTGTACATGTATGACTGTGACTTGTCAACAGACAGTCGGTAACACTCCTTTAATTCCCATTTTTTGAAAAGGACAGGCTTTTCGTCGATTCCTGTTTGTGTAATTTCGACATAGTACTTCGACTCAACAACATACAAGAAGAAAAGAACGATAAAAAAGACCATTTGAATTTTAAAGATTTACAAAAAGTTTAAAGAAAAAAGTGTCAGTTTTCGTTGATTCAAAAATAAGTCGACTTAATACAACTTATTTTCTGGTTTTGTATGAAGAATAAAAGAAATTGATTGTTATTGATTATTTGAATTTCCATAATAATAATTATAATAAATCTGTAATGTTTTGTATTAAACAAAATAAACGAAGCATACAAAAACAACTATTACCAATATAACACTTTTGGGTTATTTGTTTGTTATAATACATTGTTTTTTTTAACAATTGTTCGATCAAAACTAGAAAAAGTATTTTTTTATTAATAATGATTAAAAATATTAATAATATTATTATTTTTTAATTATTATTTAAATTAATAAATCAAATTGTTGAATTTATTATTGAAATGTTATTTTAATAATACAAAGAGTTGTGTTGTTTATTATGGTTTGCTCATGGTATTTTGATGTTTTTTTCAATTGTTTATTTTATACATTAATAACCCGGCACACAGCGACGGAGTCATTTTAAAAAAAAAAAAAAAGGTTTAACATTCTATACAAATAAATATAAGTAATAAATATTATTTTATTAAAAAATTTTAAAAAAATAATTTAATTCAAAAATTTAATGAATTAGAAATAAGTGTATCATATTAAACATGCCATTTTTATCATTATAATGAAAAACATTATTACAATATAATATTATAATGGTATATAAATAATATATATTATCAACAAATTTGTGAATAATAAATTTTATTATAAACAATAAAATTAAAAACTGATAAGACAGTTTTATCATTTTATTACCAGATTGTATTTTATACAAACTTCATATAATGTCCATATAATAGCTTTATATAGTAAAATATGATAAACATTATATCCCGATTATTACTAGTTATTTATTATACAAAATTGTTATTTATTACTTTTTGAATATTAATTTATTTTTTCCATAATTATATTTGATGACTTTTTTTTCTCAACAAAACATCAATTATCTTGTATTACATTTATTATAATATTTTATAGTTATAATATAATAACACTTACTAGCAAAGTTAATGATATTAAAAAACCCTAACCACAACACAAAAAAATAAGACAGAAAAACAAACTAGGCGTTTATTAACTTTTTTAAAAACACTTTATTCTTTGTAAAAAAAACATTTGAAAAACAAAAAAATGATCCTCCGAAAATGGCACACAAATACCGACACTAATTTCAAGTTCAAGGGTTGTGAAACCCGATACTTTGGTTTTATTTAGCGTATAAATTACCAACAAACTTGCACAACCAAATAAAAATAACTCGTGGAGAAAAAAACAAAAGACAAAAAAAGAACTAAAAAGTCAGAGAAGCCGTGGCATGCCCGAGTCAAAATCGTTTTCGTTTAAAATAGTACTTCTGGGCTCTGGTTCTGTAGGAAAGTCTGCAATCGCCACGCGATATGTCAAAAACACCTTCTTGGGAAGATACGACCCAACTATTGAAGAAACCTTTTCGAAGACCATTGAAGTCGACGAGAAGCCTGTCCAGTTAGAAATATACGACACTGCAGGGACTGAACAGTTCAGAACACTTCAGGACTTGTACATGAAGGAAGGTGATGCTTTTGTGTTAGTCTTTTCGTTGCAGTCCGTCTCGACTTTCAACGACCTTTCAAGCTTCCATGAACACATCTTGAATGTCAAGGCATCGATGAAACAGTTGAACGTTCCTATCCTCATTGCGGGGAATAAGTGCGACTTGGATGATAAAGACAAAACAGTCTCGGCCGACGACGCTAAGAAGTTCGCAGAGGAGCACAACTGCACCTTCATGGAGACTCC
>NW_004191814.1:157319-187095 GCF_000330505.1 Entamoeba invadens IP1
CTTCCGATCTTGAGACAAATTCAAGGAACTTGTCATACTTGCCATTCTGTCTTGCGATTTCTCCAATTTCCGTCTCAATTGGTATGTACAACAAGTTGATCATTTGGCACATCTCCTGGGCATCGTCTTCATTCTTCGCGTACCTCTTGATGACATCGTCACCACGCTCTTTCAAAGTGACAGTATAATCCCATTTTACGCGTTTATCGGCGTAGCAAACAACGTCAATTTCAGTTAGCACCCCGCTTTGTCGTAAAGGAACGACGTGTTGTCCTATGATCTCACAGATCTCTTTCGAACACCCCAACTTCTCAGCTTCCGTCTGTCCAGTCTTGTCGTGACTTTCTTTTGTTGTCAGCGAGCGCGTCTTTGTGATGTCATGAAGAAGTGATCCAGCGATAAGGAGGTCTCTGTCCAAAACAAGCGTTGGGCAGAGGAGGTCGTATATTTCCAGTGCAATGGCCATCACTTTATGTGAATGGTTCCACACGTACATCGATGTTTTTGTTGTTCTGAGGAGTGTTTTACACTCTTCTATTCCAGGCGATTCGGCTTGATTGGATCTCATTCACTCAATCTCAACGAAATGACTTGCTGAGATTTTTTTTATGTGTTTTTGTGAAGCGAAAAATTGAGAAATTGAAAAAATAAAAAGTCACTTTTCCAAAACCCGTGAAAGAACTCAAAAAGCATATGAACATCACTGCAGCACAACTCGCTTGCGTCTTGGTCAAGAGGCGCTTCGCGCCAAAGATGAAAGACGTTCTCGAAACAGAAGACTCCATTTCGCACACGAAGATTGTCGATTTCATTAAGTCCGGAGTCCACGACGAAAAAATCAAAAAGGAGGTTCCAACCGCCGAGAGCGCAACAATAGACGCTTCAGTGCTCTCTGGTAAGTTCACCCACACATGGCCACCAGTCACTTCCGAAGGAAATCTTCACGACGACATCATCTTTGTGTATGTCAAAGTGGCGATAGATAAAGAGACAGCGATCGTGGCGAGAACTTATGGCGTTGATCCAACCAAGGAATTGAAACACACATATACTTTACTTCTTAAATTGGAACAAGATCTCGCGCTGAAATACAAAGCTGGAGTGACCGTCGAAGATAAAGTCGTTGAAGTGAACGACCTTTCACAAAAGGTCGATGTGATCAAAGGTGAAAACACGTTGAAAGAGGGCGATGTCATATCAATTAGAGTGTGGAGTGGACAGTTGATGATTGTGAACACATACTTTATTGGAGCGAAGACCGTTTGTATGACAAAATTCGTCCCAAGCAACACAAGCAGTGTGTTCTTCTCATTCAAAGAAGAGGAAGAGGTTGAGGCACTGCCAAAATTTAGAGAGAAAAAAACGGGAGACAACACTGAGGAGGAGAAGCTTAAGGAGTACGAGATGCAAAGAAAGGAGATGCGAGAGGAGTTTAAACCGAAAATTGAGGTTGTTAAAAAAGAGAAAGTCGACCCGACTTGTTACACAAAGGAAATCGAGCTGCCAAAGAAAAAGCCAAACTACATCGCCTCCGATGTTGACAAGTTTGCTTTGCTTTTGCCTGTTGGCGGGCGGTTGGTTCCATTCCATGTAAACTACATAAAAAGTGTGACAACTCGAGAGGGGTTTTTCAGAGTCAATTTTAATGTGCCCAGAGAAACAGAAGAGGGTACTACTTATATTAAGGAGCTCTCTTTCCACGTGAAAGACCCAGAGAGAATCGCAACTATCGAGAGGGACTACAAGGAGATGAAAAAGAAATGGACTGAGGAAGAAAAAATCAGAAGCGTGAGAGGAGTCAAAGAAGAGAAGTTGGTGATTAGAAGGGAGAACGTACCTGTGTTGAGGGCTGTTGGTATAAACCCCGTGCTTAAAGGAAAGAAAACAGAAGGCAATCTTGAGGCGCACATGAATGGATTCAAGTTTACATCAAATGGTGGAAATGTGGAGATTATGTTCAACAACATTCGGCATGCGTTTTATCAGAATGGAGATAAAGAAACTGTCATTTTGATCCACTTATTTTTGGACCCGCCTGTGATCATACAAAACAAGGCGTATTCACACATCCAGTTTTATAACGAAATTATGGATGTTTCACTCAATATTGATAGAAGCGACCATTACTACAGCGAGGCAGATGAACTGAGAGAAGAGGAAAGAGAGAAGAGAATTAGGGCGAAATACAACCACTTGTACAACGATTTTATGGGCAAACTGAAAGAACTTAAAGTGCCTGTTTTGTTTGAAATTCCATTCAGAGAGCTCAGATTTAACGGAACCATCAAAAGAAATACAGCAACAATGCAACCAACCGTGAACTGCCTCATCAATATCACAGATGCGCCGTACAAAGTGATCGAGCTTGAAACGATTGACATTGTTGTGTTTGAACGGTTGTCGAGAAATTTAACATTGAAGAACTTTGATATGGTTGTCATTTTCAAAGATCACAACAAGCCCGTGTTACCAATAGGATCCGTTTCGAAAGTTGACTTGGACCACATTAAGAAGTGGTTGACGAAGTGTGACATTAAAACGTACGAGACACCACAAAGTTTGAACTGGACAAACATCATGGAGACGGTCAATAGCGATCAAGAACACTTTGAGGAGAATGGGTGGTCGTTCTTAAATCCAGACAATGGTTCAGAAGACTCGGAAGAAGAGGAACAAGTGTACGAAGCGGTTGACGATGGTGATGACGAAGAGGATTTGTCAACAGATTTGTCAAGTGAGGAAGACGACGAAAGTTCAAGCGAGGAGGAAGAGGACGACTCTGGGGAAAGTTGGAGTGATTTGGAGAAACAGGCCATGAAAGACGATATGGTTAAAGACAGAGAGGAGCACGAAATGTTCGGGAGAGAGAAAATGATAAAGCAGCGAGAACGAACACAGAAGAAGTATGTGCCCCAAAGAACTACGACCATCCAGAACTTTTTCAAAAAGACAACCACAGCACCAACCAGAAGCTCCGCACCAATGAAGAGAGAACCCATCAAAATGAATAAGGCCTTTGTTCCACAGAAGAAGGAGACGACATTTTCGTTGTCGGGTGGAGTGAAGAGAGGCCCTCCAACTGCAGGGTCGTATGGGAAGAGAAAGCCGTAAACGCCATTATTGATTTTATGAGTTGATTTTTGTGTTTTAGAACTAGAAACGGAAAAGGTTGTGAGTGATGGAATGGACTTCAATTTACATTATCATTGTTACAATTCTCATTTTCGTTGTGTTTTTGTTGATTTTTGGTGCGTTGATGTGGTTCTTTTTGGGGAAGTGCTCTCGAAGGAAATACACTGAACAGTCGGTACCAAATGACCCATTTTCGGAGGTTGCGTATACAAATCCCAATGGTGAGGACGAGGTAATTAATTAACTTTACAATTACTTATTACTATAATAAGCTTTGTTTCATGGACCAATGTCGTGTGTTTTAGAAATTGTATTAAAGTAATGAGAATGAGCTTCATTACTACCAAAAGGCTTGATATAATTGTGTTAAGAATTAATGTTTAATAGCGATAACAACAGGTCGATTAAAGATCAAATACTTTGATTGGAGTGTTATTGTATAGTTAAAAATATACTAAAAAAGTTACACAAATATGATAAAAAAACTTAGTAAAGAAAAGAGGTTTTTGTTGAAAGAAAAAAAAATAGGTTTTAAAGGAACTAGAATGAAGTTGAATAAGATGTCGTTTTGCGAACAGATGGAAAATGATGACTATGAACTTGTTATGATCACGTACCCGCCAACTGTTTGTTGTGCGCACATAATGTAATAATTAAATCTGTAAAAGGTTTCAAAGTAAATAACAACTAGTTTGACATTAAAAAATTATCAACACTTCAATACAACGTTAAAGGAAAGAAAGACACCGTCAACCCACTTGAAAAAACAATGTATCAAAGCGTGGTCCCTCTCATCAACGATAAAGGGAAACTTTTTACCAAAAAACCATTTGTTGATGGATTTGAAGTTATTGACGACTCAAAGCCAACAGAAGTGTTAGAAGACGAAGAGATCGATTTCTTCCATTCAACCAAAGAGCCAAAGTATCACCCCGTCGATTGGGATAATTTGAAGGTTGATCCTGTTCCAAGTTATCCACTTACTAATTTTGTATACCACGGTGTAGTATCTCCCCTCAACTATGTTGCTGGTGAAACATATGTGATTCAAGAGGAGACTAAAACAGAGAAGAAGAAGAAAGAAAAGAAAGACAAGAAAGAAGACAAGAAAGAAGACAAGAAAGAAGAAGACAAGAAGGTAGTCACCACAGACGAGAAGGAAGAGAAGAAAGAGAAGAAAGAGAAGAAAAAGCATCGTTCCAAGAAAGACCGAACAGAAGGTGATGAAAAAGAGACTAAACATCATCACCACCACCATCACCACCACAGGAGTGGGAAGAGCAAGAAAGATGAAAGCGAATAAGAACTTATTGACTGGAGAATGTGACTTTATTTCCATTTTGGTTGATCGTCTATAAATATCCCAATAAAACAAATTGTATATTACTAATAAAAATAATTATAAATTTAAACTAAAAGAAACACACCAAGAAAATACGAAAAGAAAATGAACTTCCCTTCAAAACCCTATGAGCAGCACACAAGACATCAAACCGAACGAAAGGGTTGTCATCAAGAGAACCACCATTAATAGAATTGTAGAGGCCCGTCAGAAACGAAGGGAACTCCGCGAACGGTTGAGCGTCATCAGAAAGAAGAAGAACAGAGTCACCATCAAAATCAGTTTGTACAGTCTCCTTCAAAAACGCCGCTCGTTGATTGCGCAAGAGTCTAAGAAACGTCGTGTTGAGCGGAATGTGCTGAAAGGCGGTGTAGCTGGTATAGAAGGACTCATAGCAGTCATCACAGTGAAAAACCCTAGAACGGCGGCGTATTACACCAAAGACTTTTTGAACGAACTTGACATCAATAAACAGTTCACTGTTCGTTTCATCCACGCAGACGACGAAATTATTAAAAAACTGTACATCAGCGAAAATTACGTTCTTTTTGGGAAAGTCACAGAAGACACCGTCAGGCAACTCATATTGAAGAAAGGAGAAGTTATTGTCAATGGCGTCCCATGCGCTATTAAGTCAAACAAAGTTGTCAGAGATGCGTTTGCGGGGAAGTACGACGAAATCGAATGTGTCGAAGACTTGGTCAATGCCGTGTTGGACAAGAAATACGCAGAATACATCAACAAGATTCTCTGCCCTTTCCAAGTCGCCGGGACAGACTCCGAGTTCATCAAAACCAAAAACGGACACGTCGATAACCTCGACGAGGCACTTATCGCTTTGATTTAAACACATCTTGATTGACTTCTCTATTTTTATGGTTATAATAAATACAATGGTTGCTTTATTATAAATGTATAGTTCTTCTGACTGCACATTTTATAGTTAAATTATAAGAAGAAATGGTAAATTGAGTTAATTGATGCAATCGGCATAGTCTGACTCGCGCATGTTCTGCATTGAGCATAATCTCTGCTTTCGGCAAGTCCCCTCACAAGAGTAAGGGAGTTCCATTGCATAGTGTTTCATGAACTTGGCCCACATTGTGTCGTCATTGGTAAGCAAGTCGTTGAGTCTGCCCATCTCTGTGTTACCCAAATCGACAAGTCCATACTCTTCACAGGCACTGTACGTCTTTTGCCAATCATATTTCCTATTTTCATTACATTTGTTGATATCCAACACGTAAGTAGTGAAGTCGACAAATTTATTCTCGGAGTATTTGTAGAGTCTTAGACCGGGGTTTGCGCCGTTTGGAGTCATAGGAGGGTTGTTAATACATGAATAGAATGGGTTTTGTGGTGGATATATTCTGTACGACTCGATGTGGTTATGACCACACAAGTGTCCGACTATGACATCATTGAATTCTTTGTAAAGTGACAAGAAGTCTTGTGTAAAGTATGCGTTGACATCCATCATACCAGTCGCCTTCAAGCCAGCGCACTCATGTGAGATGATAATAGTTTTCTCTCCTTTTGCTTTCAATGTGTGTAAAGTAGTATTGAACCAGGCCATCATATCGCCCGGGTCGACTTCTGGGTATCTCCCTGCATGAGGGTTCATGATATCAAAGTATGCTGTTTGCAATGAAATGACATTCATCCCATTGGGAAGTTTAATAATGTAATACCCTCCCTTCTTGACAGTGTCCAATTGTTCCTGTGCTAACCAGTCACTCCACCAGACACTCATGTTCTCCAACATCCATGTTGATTCAGGTGGGTAATTCCAGAATGATGTTTCGAAGTAGTCGTGCTATCGAATGAATATGTACTCTTATAATAATATAAAGAAGAGTGTGACAAACGTTTCCAATTGAAGGTAATACAGTGAATCCGGGAAGATGTTGTTTCAGTGCGTCATGAAACGTTTTTAAGTCGTTTAAATTTCTTTGTTTAGTCATTTGGAACATATCCGATGGGATGACATCCATCAACCAAATCACAGTCGTTGATTTATCTTTGTTCTTGTAAATAAAATCAGCACCAGACATGATTGTATCAAGAGGAGCATGGCACGAGTGACTTCCACAAAACCCTGCTGTAGTCGTGTCTCCATTCTTTGGTACAGAGTCGTTGTGGCAGCACTGTTTTGTCATTATTTTCAAACGAAAGAGTGAATTGTTTTAAAATGTAATAAACAAACGTCGATCATTTTACAATTGGAATAGCCACCCTCCGCAAATTTCGAGTCGAAGTGTGTGTCAGAAATCACCCACACATAATCTTCTAGAGCGTTTGATAATACAACCATAATAATCAACAATAACATGCCCGTATGATTTTCGAGTTGTGTTGTTTTCAAAAGATACTTCTTTTGAACATCAAAAATATTCCAACTTTTAAATTGTTTTGTAGTGCAGAATCATTGGCTTAAATATTTATTGATTTAAAATGGTGGATGTATTGGATTTCTATTAATATAATACCTATTATTATAAAATTACTTAATAAATGAAACAATAAATTTTTAAGAAGTTTCGGTTATTATTATAGTTTTTATTAGTATAAAATTATTATATAAAAAATAAATATAATATTAAAAACTATTTTTCCAAGAATAGAATCAATAGATTTTTTAATTAATTATTTATAGAAGTATTCATTAATTTTTAAACTTGTTTTGCCCTAAAATGATTTATTAATTTATTAATAATAATATAATAATTGTATATAATTAATTATTATAAATGTGGTTTAATTATTTTGAAATTTAAAAAAATACAACTGCCAAACCATATATAATAGTATAATATATCTATTATCTAATATATTTCATTTTATTGATTTTATTTAATTCAGTCTTCTCAGTTTTAATCCAAACATAAGATTAACAAGTAACTATTTAATTATGATATGAGAACTATACTCTTTGGTTTAATTCAGAGCTTAGGCGAATGGCTTTGTTTGTTATTGAGCATAAAGGCCAAAACATCTTCCATTCTGTCGTCTGTGGTGAAAGTAATGGGGACTGACGGCGACTCAACCCGGTCATCATCGTCATCATCTGAGTCGTCGACTGAGTTCGATTGGAATGGGGATTGTGAGACCTCACAGGTGTTCTTTTCGTTGTTATGTTGTGTCACACATATCTTATCATAAAAGTTGCTTTTAATTCTGGAGTAGCGGTTCATTGTTTCTGGTGTGATGTACTCTGCTTGCTCGAGTTGTGTGTTCATTGACTGATGCTTTCTTGTTTCGAGTAGATTCTTTTTATTTATAAGGCCTTTTGCCAAGTCATAAAAATTTGTCCAAAAATCTTTCGAACGCACTCTTATTTGAGGTTTAAAGTCATGTCCCCGCTTTTTACTTCATTTTTACGTATTTATTATTAGTTGACGATTTTTGGATGAAGTTGTTTTCTTTGAAGGGCCTTTTTTTGAAGAAAACACGAACCTATTTTTAATCTAAAGCCCTTTCATGAATATTTTTTACTGAAATTTTCCCGGTTATTGAGGATATATTCGATAGTTAGTTCAAACAATAAAAAACTGAAAATTCAACTAGGTTTCTGTGCTTTTTTTATTGTGAAGTTTAAATAGTTGGTAAAATAGTGGATGACCAAACGCTTAGAAATGCATATTTGTTTATGAAGTGAATTCTTTTTTCTTTTTAAATAACCAACAAAACTGAACATTCACACATACAATTATTAAATCAATATAATTAAATTATCCATTACTTATTGTTTTTAATTGGTTGGTTTGTTTTTTAATTTAAAGTAATTTAATTTGTAAAAATATATTTCATATAATTAGTTATTATGATAAAGAAGGTCTATTTCTCAATGCTTTTTAAACTCAATATTTTTTTTAATATTTATACTTATGCTGTTAAATATGCTTTTTTGATACCACTTTAGTTTTTATGTTGATTCAAGACTTTTTCAAACCATCGAAATTTTTTGTTAAAAGGGTTATTAAAAATAAAAATAAATGAATTAACAACAATCGAAACTTACAAAATTCTTTTTGATTCATTTTTAAAAACTTATAATTTTTACCATTCAAACTAATTTGGTTTAAACAAAAATAATTATTTAAAATTGTTTGTTTAACCTTTTTAAATATTTTAAATCTTTTTTTTAAATACAATTGATATATAGTTTATTTTAATTAATATTTTAATTAATTTATTAAATTGATTATTTTTTTTGTGAAAGCAGCCTTGTTTTTTTTTGCCAAAAATAAAATAAATCAACTTTGATTATTTTATTAGTTTAGTTTACCATAAACAAATTAATGTGAATATTTTCAAACACGTTTTTACTTTGATAATTACAATATTAAAGCCAATAGTTATCCTGTTTTTTAGTTTGGAATATTCAAACCAAATAATTAGTATATATATAAATTTGAACTATTTAATATAATTAATTTGATATAAATTATAGTTAAAAAATCAAATAAAAATTAATTCGTTTAACTATTTTTACTAATTTAAATAATAGATACAATTAATTATAGTTATATTCTGATTTTATAATACTAAGATTTATTATTAAATATTATAGTATGTAATAGTTACATATTATTAAAAATAAGACTCAAAATTATTATTATAGAATAACATTATTCATTAGTTAAAAATAACATAATCATTAGTATGTAAAAATATAGTGTTTCTATCACTTATGATATAATTAATCTAAATACAATAAAACTAAAAGTGTATCTTAATGGTTTGATAATTAAAAAAGACGAAAGTAAGATTGTCTCAGAAATTATAGTCCGGCACAAAGTCGTCACCGTTTGTTTCGACAAAATCTGATGTGTCAAATGTCAAGTTCAGATTCTTTCTTTTTTCACCTATCTCTTTTCCTCTCATTCCTTTTCCCGCTCTTCTCATGTCGTTTTCGTGAAAGTCGTCGTGCATCCCTTCGAACCTTGGATCACGTCTTCCCATGCCCATCATAAAGTCCATTCTTTAATTTCAATATTCAGTTCATTGAATTTTTGAGGTATGTCATTCTCTTTAATGTTTTTTATTTGTAATTATGTTATTTAAAAGCAAATGAATATAAAAAAACGAGACTAGATTTTTTGATTAAAAAGACCCGATTTTGTTGCAAAACAGCTCGTACAAAACTAATAATAAGAATAGAGGAAACCCTTTTTTTTATAACAAAAAGTTCACCAGTATAACCCTTTTCATATGTCTGATACTGATTACACCGACCATTGGTGGAAGGGTATCTCCTTCACCCCCGTGAAAGTCAAAAACGATATGAGCCTTGCACAGAAAAAGCACGAGATTGCTAAAAATAAGTACGACCAATTAGTGCTTGAAAGCGAAAAGGAGGCAGTCAATTCAAAAGACGGGAAATGGATGAGAAACCTTGTGAATACCGGTACATACTCCGATCAAGTAAAAGCACTTGCTTTATTAGTCAGAAGTAACCCACTTACTTGTCTCGAGTATTTAGTCCAACTGCTGGCTATCTGTGAAAAAAAGAACAAAGACGTCTCGGACTTAGCTATCCGCGCGTCTAAAGAACTTTTCATTGACATTCTCCTTCCCGATGAGCCTCTCCTTTTCTTTATTGAAAATGACTTCACTAAGGCAAATACCTATCAATTGGCTCAAATGTATTTCATGAACGCATTGAAAGACTCATTTGCGAAGTACATTCATTCCCTTAAACGTCAATCGTCCGAAGTTTTGAACCAATTCAAATTGAGTGCGGTACGGATTGCGGGAGAGTTGGCTGTCAAAAAGCACGAAGCGCAAATTGATTTGTTGAGTGTCGTTGCAAACAAACTTGATGATAAGGATCGAGTTGCGTCATCCAAAGTACAGATTTACCTCACACAGATCCTCGAAAGATACATTCAAATGACTCCCTATGTGATTGATGTGTTGAAACAGTACATTAACAAGCCTGATATTACAACACAAATGATCCAAACCATTCTCGCCGTCTTTTCTAAAGTCTCGTTGTCACGTGTAGGTCACTCCGTTGCCGAGGAATTATTAAAATTGAGTATTAAATTCTTCAATGCAGTTGTAGATAAGAAAAAGTTCAACAAGAAGACCGACTCCAAAGTTGTTGAAAACGCCGTCAGAAGTATCAAGCGTTGTTCTTTATCTTCACGCGACTTTAGTGGCATTCTTGAAAATATAGACGGACTCTATGAAGCTGCAAAACACTTGGAGTTCGCACGTATGTTGGACGTCTTTGTTGTTCTTTCGTTAGTTAATAAGAAGAGTAAAAGCAAACGATATTTGAAGTTGTTGTACACGAAGATGAATGAATTGCCCTCTCTTCGATCAAAAAAGATATACACCTTCTTAGAGATCGTCGAAAGCTCATTGAACGAATTTACTTCATACGACGTCGTCGCTTCATTCATTCGAAAAATGTTGATATTATCATTGGAAATGAAACCCCCTGTCATTTGCAAAATACTTGCAATCGTTAACAATTGGATCAATGTTTATCCTCCACTGAAGTCCATGTTCACCGCATCAAACTATTTCGATGAAGAAGAAAATTACAAGGATCTGGACGACTCCGAACAAAAAGACGACAAAGTCGAGAAAGAAGAGCATAAGACAAGTTCTTCTGATGATGAGGAGGACGAGACTGACAACTCCGACTTCATTAATAAGAAGAAGAAACACGCCAAACCACAGAATTTGTATGGCGCAAATCAGAAGTTTGATGTCTGCGGATATGATATGACACAAATATTCCCAGAGAAGACGGGTGCTGTTACTACCAAGTGTTTTGAACTCACGTACTTAGTAAATCACTACAACCCGTCTGTCCGTAGATACGCAAAATTACTTGTTGCTGGTATGCCTTACACTGTCGGGAAGTACGACTGGTGGTCTTTAACTCCAGCCGTTATGCTTTCCCGCTTCAAGTTGAAAACCTTGACTGTTCATTTCAAGTCCGAGAAGATTAAAAATGAAGTCATGCTATGTTCCCCTGTCAACTCTGAAGAATTTTTGCGATTCGATCGAAGTAAAGTCTTACCAGAGCTTTTGTTCTTCTTCGACTATTACACCGAAAACCACGTGGAAAAGGGGTTGGCTATGCCCGATAAGTTAAATATGGATTACTCGGACGATTTGGAAGAAGACGATGAGACGTTGTATGGAGGAAATGTGCCGCACAAAGCGGAGAGTCAAATTGAAGGGCAAGTCGTTGATTTCGATGTTCCACAAGAGAAGGTTGAGAAGGATGACAGCGATGAATACTCATATGAGGATTTAACGTTTGGTGGGGATTTGACTGGTACCATTCCGGATGACGAAGAAGACATGGATTTAATAGATGTTGGAGAATTAAAAGAACATAGCGATGATGAAGAAGAAACGAAAAGTTCTAAGAGAAAGAGAAATCAAAAGGATGAGTGAAAGTGATTGAAGAGATTTTTGATAGAGTTTATATCCTTTGTATAAGACTTTTTTTGTCTAAGATATTTGTGTAAGAATTGCAAGTAACGAATCAAAAAAAGTCAACTATATTTCTAGTTATAAAACTATAATTTTTACTATAACACAATCAATAAATAAAGTGAAATAAAAAGTCTTAAACGGTTCAAAAAATATCGGAAGTTCTCTATTGATATGATAACACTAATCAACAAGTAAATGTTTGTTTTTTAGATTTCTATGTACCGATAAAACTATCTACAAAAACTTATTTTTGTATGCCGACTTTGTTTTCAGACGCTGAATAAAAAAGATAAAAAGAACCAAAAAGTCCAGAGATGAGTTCAAAGAACACGGGTCCAGTATTGCGCTGCTTCTATGTCCAATTTCCACTCAACTCCGTCAACATCGAAACTTTAGTCTCGACATCAGATGATATCAAAGTCACAGAATATCTCCAGTTCTTGTACCCCGAGTTGGATAAAATTAGTTACGCTGCTATCGAAGCGATTCCCTCAAAAACTTTTTCGTGTGTTCGAACAACCATCGACCACGACTACGAACACTGTTTCATCCTCCGTTTTTTGGAGAAGACCCCAAAAGCCATTTTAGTTATAACATCGGAGTACAACCCATTTTTCCAAACTGTGTTGGACGAAGTCAAAAAGAATGTGACATCCATTAACATCAAAGAACTTTTTGGAAAACTCAAGAACCTTCAACGCACCGAATTGATATGTGACAAGTCGGCTATTTTAAAAATCGTCGACTTCAGAATCTTTAAGGTCGCGGTCAAGCCAAATGATTTTGTGATTAACACATTGTCTTCATTTGGTGTGAATGCATTTGTCGATATTGTTTTTAAATTATTACTTGAAGAACGGTATATTTTCCTTGCATCATCCATCGAACAACTCAACCCAATCATCCAAGCATTCACGTTTGTGTTACAGCCCTTTGTCTGGCAACACATTTTTGTCCCTATATTGCCCATGTTCTTAAACGCTTATTTAAGTTCGATATTACCTTGCATCATCGGGTGTACTCGAGGGACTTATGGTGCTTTTGTGATGGAATTTGGCGCGGATGATGCTGGTATGCACGTTGTTGATTTAGAAAAGCGCCAAGAAACGTCGCGGTGCATTTCGGAGAACACGTTGAGTAACGAGGAAGTTGGGATTTTCCTCTCGAAATTGGACTTCGTTGTGAACAATAAAGAGTCGTTTCAAGATGAGGACGTCATTGATGTCTTCAGAGAGATGTATCAAAAGATATTTGGACACTTAAACAAATACTTTGAGAAAGTTGGAGATGCGTGGAGATTTCATACGCAGAAATTTGTTGAAAGTACGCCATCGATGTTTAAAGGTTTTGTTGAGAAATTTACACAGTCACAGATGTTTTGCATGTTTGTGGAACTCCAAGAGAACAATTTACTTGTGAACAAACCTGTTCAACAATTTGTCATCAACACCACTAAACAATTTCAATACGACAAACTTTCGAAAATCAGTCCAGTCGAGCGAAGGTGTCGGTCGTGTTTACAAGAGATCAAATTGGATCAACCCTTTTTCCAATCACAAGACAAAAGTGTGTTACACCGACAATGCTCAAAATGTATTATTTGTGACAAATTTTCAGATTTAAAGAAATGCCCATTGTGTGTCGGGTTTAAACAACCAGTGACTCAGGAAGAGATCGAAAATTCATATAAAAAGGCGTTGGAGAGAAACGCTTTATTGCAAAAGAAATTGAACGAGAAGTTATCAGAAAACGTCCAAGAAGGCGACCTCACCGCTGAACTCCAAAACAATTTCGGAAAGACAATTAAAGAGCGCGAGAAGTTGTTGACACTCAAAACTCCACAACGCCGTGGCGAGTCTAAACCGAACTTTTTGAGACAATCAATTTCAAGAACATTGGGGTCTTTCGGAACAAAAAGAAAAACACCAGAAGGATCCCCTTTAGTCGTTTCATCAACACCAATTATGCCAATATCCCCTTCTAAACGAGCTACTATGAGTCCTATGTACCCAATCCCACCTCCACAAGACCAAATGTTATTCCAACCACCACCCGTCCCCCCAAAGAGACCTTACAAAGAACAACGCGTTGTAACACCAGACAGACAACTCTCAAAGTCGGTCGACTCAAATCTGATTGTTTTTGCTCCTCTTCGCCATGTCCAAACAGTTGATGCAAAGAGTGAAATGACTAAATCTACAAATGTAAAACGTTACACGACTAAACAAGTCAATAGACCGCTGCCCCCAGTCCCACAGAATAGATGCAAGAAATGACATCAATGTTTTGTACTCTTGTATTTACCATGGCTTTGTTTACTATAATTTATAGTTTATTTCTCTCTTTTGGTGGTCTTATTCTATAATTAAAGTATAGCTCTTTTACTATCACTATTAAAATTTGTGTTTCTGGTTTTGGTCAAAAATACTTCACGTCACTAAACCATAAAGTATAGTAACATATAGTATAATTATAGTAAATAATTGAAACATTCCTCACATACAGGTTTTATGCTCCGAATTGGTTAAATAAGAAAGAAAAAATCCCTCAAAAAACACATGAACTTGAAATGGTTGATTGCACAAATTTGTCCTCTCAACTCGGGTGAAAATCCCTAAGATATTTAACAAATTGAGTTTTGTAACAAGACTAAAAGAAAGTTAAACATTTCTAGTAAAATAATTAGATCAAATAGTAAATAACCTGAAATAGAAAAGTGGTGAGTATCGCCATGTCAGAGATAACCCAAATAAAAGGGATAAGAACTAATAAAAAGTGAAATGGCATACTCTTTCCCGAAATTCTCATTGTTCATCGGACTTGTTCTGATGGGCGTCATCATTGCGAACTCGCAGTTTGGTATTGGCAACAAGATGCAAGATCAAGCTGTGTTCCGCGAGCACTTAAAGGCGAAAGTTCACAAGGAGATGTGTAACGGCAAATACCCTGCACCAGTAGGGACACTTGTAGCGAAGTTCCCGATGATAACATCGACTCATATGTTGATTGCTGCTGTATCTGCATTGGCGCTGTGTTTCTTGTTCAACTTGATACCACAAAATGGGTTCTTCTCATGGGTGATGATTCACTTGTTTACGTTGGCGTTCTTCTTGGTAGCGATAACTGCTGGTTATTTGTTTGCTAAGTCGCAGTCAGACATGTGCGTAAAGGCCAAGGAAATGGTATCCGTCAACTCGACATGCCCATTTGCTGGTGTTATGGAAAACAAATTTGTTCAACAAGGCATCAATTATATTCCAGAGACTATTAGAGCTAAGGCTATGACTTTCAAAGACATTTTGGTCGAACATGTGACTAAGTTGGGCATTAACGCGCCAATTTTCGTCATCGTTATTGCTTTCTATTTGATCAATAAGAACACAAGAAGTGTCACCCGATTCGAAGTGTTGGGTCTCATTTCGTTGATTGTATCCCTCATTTCCGGATATGGATATTATCAAGAGACTCATGACGTCGTGTTCTCAATTGTCTTCCCAATTGCTACTATCGTCTTGGTACTCATTTGTGTCAACTTGGCATTGAAATTAGGGTTCTTCTTCGTCGTACCAGAATACTTCTTCTCGGCCGCTTCTATTGCTTTCAGACTCTTCTACGTCCTTGCTGCTTTCAACATTCCATTCGCTATGTTGATTGCTGTTGGGTTCTTTGTCTTCTTGTTCGTCAACATCGCAGTGTGGTCTGATGGATTCTTCTTGTCTGTTGTCTTCTTGCTCAACTTCGGTTTGTCTAAGCTCTACACTTTCCCGGCCGACTCCCTCGTTGTTTTGTTATTCACCTTGGCTGTCTTTACATGCGATTGCTGCTGCAAAAAGTCCTGCAAAGCCGAGAAGAAACCCAAAACAGATTAATTAAGTTCGTTAACACATTTTATTATAATATTTATCATATTATAATTATAGTATTACTCAATAGTATTTAAATTAATAAACTCCTCGAAAACAAATCTTAAATAGATAAGTAATGTTATTATTATTTTCTTCTTGCATTAAATAGTAAAATAAATAGTAAAATAAATAAAACAGAATGATAACAAAAACAAAGTGATTAATTGGGTAGTTGTGATGTGTTGGCTTCTTTTAATTCAATCGAAGGCGATTCAAATGAATACACAAACAACTCATGCACAACAATAGTAAAGCTACCGAAGTCACCCGGGAATAAAGTCATTGGGATGATAATATATTCCCCGTGTTCGACATTAATTGTCTTAGTGATCGACCCGGTGTATGTGAAATCCGTTGAGAAGACAATTTGTTTGTTCTCAAAGTTAAACACTTTCTCGTCTTTATTGACTCGAATCATCGTCATCCCCTTCGAGATTTTGTCATCCGAATTGCCCTTTTCGATCAGCTCGACAACTATTCGCGTCGAGTCTCCTATTCGCAAATAAAATTGTTGGTTCTTCCACCAATCGCTGTATGTGAAACTGCCTCCTGCAGTCTCGCTATTCCACGCCCCTTGTGCCCACACTGTTTTTGTTGGGAAGAATGCAGACATATAAATTTCCCACATCGAATACACATAGATTTGAAATGATGCTCTTGCTGATTTTCCTTGCAGATATGGTAACAAAATATGGGTCTCAATTTCATGCTCAAGCATTAAAGAAGCACTGCCATCTTCATTCAAGTCGCTCTCCTCTTTGACGTTTCCAGGCATCAAGACGGAGAGTGGCATTTCATACGCGTTCTTCTCAAACATTACAAAGCCGACCTCGTCCTCATCTTTGTCGACATTTGCAGTGAGTACTATAAACATTGGCGTCGGGTGAATGACCGTCATAAGGAACTTCGGGTTATCGCACCATTGATACGAACTATTTTTCACTCTTCCCCCATTCGTGTGATACGTCCACTCTCCATTGATTTGATACATTTTCCAATCGGTGTCAATCTCATTCAATGCTTTAACTATGCACGACGCATACAAATACTCAAACTCTAAATTGAACTTCCTCCGAATGTTCGGTTGGTACGTGCATCCAAAGACAACATACCACCCAACATCTAATTCAACCGTTTGTTCTATTCGCCTCTTCGCAGAAAATGTGACCCCTTTCCCACTCGCACTTTCATCATCAAGTTCTAAGATCCGTTTGCGGTCTTTCGACTCTTCTGCATTCAACAAGTATAACCCAATATGGGTCAAGTTACTCTCTTCCGCTATTTGCTCTAAACTAATGCGGACTTGGGTCTTCACACGAATTTGTAAACTGATTTGTAAGTTGTTTCGCCACGTCGGGAACGCATGACACCCTCCCGCACTCACTCCTTTCCATTCGGATGAAAACCTCACAATTTCATTGTCCCCGTTATCTATCGTTTTCCGCGTGATCTCCGCATTCGACTTGACTAGAAGGACTTTACTATCCAAATTTTGGTACTCTCTTCTCAATGGAACAAACGGTTGATTTGGATTTTCATTGGAGAAGGAGGAGATGGGTGATGGCATATTTCGTTCCTCTGCGGTGCGTTCCGACTCGACGGCAAACACTTTTGGGATGTTGAGCGAGTCTTGTTGTTCATGTTCGATCATGTTCTCGTCTCCAATTTCCTTTTCGGAGTGCCACGGGAAGTTAGCCAACGGTACTGGTGAGAATCGCGTTGGGACTTTATGGATTGGCATATCTTCTGGTTTTGATGGGGAAGTGATCATGTTTTGGACTAAACTTTTCACGTCCGCATCTGCTAAAGACTTTTCTGGTTCTTGTTGAAGAAGTGTTTCATTGTTGTCAACATCATCATCTTCTTGTACATCTGCCATCGCAAATCCTTTAATAATATCATCGAGTTCATCCATCTCATCTTTAAGAGATTGGTCTTGTCGTTGGTCTTGGACATCAGGCTTTTGTGCAGTCATTTCTTTCTTCCGCATTTTGATGAGCTCGAGTGCCTTTTCAATACCACCGTTCTCTTGAATCTTCTCGGAGAGTCGATCTAACAAAACGACAAGACTTTGTTTGTTCTTCATAGTTATGAATGGGTGTTGAAGAAGGGTAGTAGCTCGTGCTCTTTGATCCGGGTCTTTCACTAAACACAAACTTAAAAATTCGCGCATTAAAAGACTGTGTTCGTTCTCGTTTTTCAATTTGGGAGGGGGGTTCTTGTGAATCAGCATTAACACTTTCATCGGGTAGATATTATAGTACGGCGGATATAACTCGGCCATTTCTATCACAGAGATCCCTAACGCCCACACATCTACCTTTTCATTATACCCAGATTCATCAACTATTTCAGGCGCTAAAAAGTACGGCGTTCCAATTAAAGTCTTGTGGTGACTTTTTGCGTCGAGGGTCGTTGCTATGCCAAAGTCCGCCAACTTCACCGTCCCATTTTGAGAGATCAAAAAATTGGCCGGTTTGATGTCTCGGTGGATTTTGTGGTGTTGATGAAGATAAATAAGTCCATTCAACGCATCGTGGCATATCTGCGCTATAACGTCTTCAGGCAACTCAAGGCCAAGGATATCAATCATGTCCGCAACTGACCCATAAAAGCAGAACTCCATCACAATCTATTCGTTACTATAATGTACTATAAACATATACTATATCAAAACGAGAATCGAATAATAAATATACTATACAAGTACTATACAAAGCAAACCCATATTTCCTCTTGTCTCCTGAGTGATGTGTAATACTTGATGATGTAGTCACACTTAAGAAGTTTTAAAATGTCGATCTCCCTCATTGTTTCTTGGTTACCAACAGCTGATAAGCATTTAATAGCCACAAACGTCTGTGTCGTTTTTTCAAAAGCTTTGTACACCGACCCAAAGGAACCTTGACCAACCCTCTGGACCAGTTCGTACTCCGCGAACTCGTCATGCGCCATACCAAAGTCCATCGAAGCTCTTTTAGAGTTTTTTAACTTCGTTTTTTCAGTTAAGGACTAAAAGTGTATTGGACTCCAATCATTTTGACCTCTTTCGCAAAACACAGTATCAATCGTTATTATTATTTTACTATTTAATTATACTACATAGAATTCTCTCTATAAATAATTGTTGTATTAATAGAATTGTTGAAACCATATTTATAATTACCGTATAGTAAATAAATGAGAACTGAAAGAGACATAACATAAAATAACACAATTGATGTCTTAGAGTGAATTGCTGTCTCGTAACAACTCTTCGACTTTTGCAGCGCGCTTTCTGATCTCAGCGTTTGGCGATTGGAGGAGCTTACTATAATTTTGCATGATATTGAGTTCGTTGAGTTTGTCTTTGATTGTTGGGGTCATAGTCAAGTTATCGAAGCTTATCAACTTAATGATGCCAGCAAGAAGAGACAAGACCATTGTTTGGTCGGGCGTTAATAAAGTGATGACAATAGCTTCGCACAACAAGTCGCTGCGGACTTTGCTTAAATCGGTGAGTTTATATAATACATTAGTGAGGACCCATCCACACTCGATCTTGATCTTAGCGTTCGTACTTTCCACAATAAATTTACACGATAACATTAACCCCCCCGATGACACTACGTTCTCCGTCATCCCTTCAAAACTCCCAGCAGAGATATTAGAAAGAATCCAGAAACAGATCTTCTGGATGTATTCGGGTGAAGTAGTGATTTTTGTGACTGCGACTCCACAGATCTGCCCCGAACTGGGTAAGTCATCTTTTTGAAAGACATAAGCACCAAGACATAATAAACAAGCTTCACATAATTTCTCGTCAGTGTTCAATTCAAGGAGTTTGATGCACCGCTCCTCGGCACGCAGTGGACGCAATTCATTCACAAAATTGCCACTCATGTATAAGCCATGAATTGCATGCATCATATTAGTCATGATAAGGATATCATTGATGTTGATCAATTTCGAAAAGAAGATGATGTAACTCACCACAAAGTCATGGGCGTATTGATAATTTGAACAAATCACTCGGATGATCGACGATATCTGGCGATACACTAGCTCCGCACCAACTTCGGGAATCGACGCTACAGCAGTCACCAATTTGCCAAACAAGTTTTGGTTCAGAAATCGGGAGACTAATAGAGGGTGTGTGCACGCAGTGCTGATACTATCGAGTGTGACTGCAATGACTTGGTCGTTGTCACATGTCAAATACTTCAAACACATATCGACAAACCCTATTTTTATCATCTCTTCGGGTTGAAGAAACGGGGACTCCGCGCATATTACCAGTATCTGCGCAAACATAATGAACACGCGATATCCATTACTCCGTATTTGTTGAAACAACGGTTCTCCATAACACATCGAAGCAATACGGAACAATACGGGGATGACACGTTTCATAAAAGGAACATAAAGCTTTGGTTCCATTATCATCTTTTGTCCCACAGCGGTAACACTTTGGAATACAATGTCTTCGGTCACCGGGACGACGCTTAAGTTCTTTTCTAAGTACTTAAAAACTTCGTCTTCGACTTTTTCATACGCTTTACTTATCTTCTCGGATTCTATTTCTTTTTGCCTACGAATTAATACAAGGTTGGCGTTTGTTATCTCCTGACGACGTTCAACTAACAACCGCTCCCGTCGGCTTTGCCGACTTTCGTCTTGGGATATCCGATGTGAGCGAAGAATACTTTCTTGACTCCCTTCCAACCTATAAGCCATTACTAATACAGTTTACTATTTTAGTATTATAATGTATTATAATATATTATATTATATTATATTATATTATAATGTATTATATTATATTATGTTGAATTGATTGTTTCTATACCAATCCAAATAACAAAAATTGTAATGGAAAATTGTTGGACAAATCCAAGACATCAGAAATACCGTATCATAAATTATAGTTTATAAAATTATAATTTATGGTTTTAATAATACAAGAAAGAGTAGTGATGGATAAAGAGGAACTGAAACTGCAAAACAAATTATCAAAGAATGAACACCGTTGTTGCTCTGCAAGAGTATTTGACTTATACATTTGATGAAACGCCAGGGATGAAAGCTTTGATAGTAGACTCGGACACTATTCCTGTTGTGTCTGTGTTATTTTCCATGACAGAAATTATCCAAAAAGAGGTGTACTTAGTACAGCAACTGAGCGACCCCACACGAGACTCGTTACCTCATTTGAATGCCGTGTGCCTCTTACGACCAAGTAAAGAAAATATGGAACTTCTTAAGAATGAGTTGTCTGCGCCGAAGTATGGGAAATACTATTTATGTTTGTTTCTATGATACCACTAAGCTCTTGATGTCACAAATAGACTTCACAAACTTCATTGACACAACCCAACTCACTTTATTGAGTCACTCTGACATTCATGAAGTTGTTCAAAAGGTGTTGGAATTGTATGTGGATTATATGCCAATCAATGACGACCTCTTTGTCACGTCATGCCCAAATTTCTATTCAGTGACTGCACCAAACTCGTTTTACTTGGAACAGAAAACAATCAATTCACTGACTTCACTGTGTCTCTCTCTCAAAAAGAATCCCTCAATGTTTGTTCTCTCAACTTGCCTCTAAGACGGTTGAATAGATTGATGTGTAGACGCTTCCAACAGAACTCCGAACTGAGCAAACGAATAGCCGAAGGTCTCAGCCAACAATTGGAGAGAGAAAAGAGTACGTTCACTAACAGTAGCACAGGCACAACACTTATCATCGTCGATCGTAATTATGACCCGATCACTCCTTTATTAACACAGTGGACGTATCAAGCGATGATCCACGAGTTTGTTGGTATTGAAAATGGCAAAGTTGTTGTCGACGATCGGTCGCTTGTTCTTACAAATGACGACTTTTTCATCGAGCACATGTATTTGTTATTCAGTGACATCACCGACTCCATTGTGACAGCAGTGAACGACTTAACTCGGAAAGCTGGTGTTGGGAGTAAACAATATGCCTCACTTGAAGAGATGAAACAAGTTATCGAATCGATTCCACAGCTTAAAAAAGAGTCTGTTGGTGTTAAAAAGCATTTGGGGTTAATGGGGATCATCAACAAGGCGGTGAGTGTCCGACGGATGTTAGATGTTTCACGATTAGAGCAAGAGATAGTGTGTTCGAGTGGTCGTGCCGAGTTATTCCAGAGTGTTGTGCAGATGTTTTCTGGGGACTTTAAAGAGGAAGACAAGATTCGGGTAGGGATGCTCTATGCCTTGAAATATGAAGAAAAGTGTAGTGAAGTGATACAAGAGTTAAACAAAGTTGGTATCCACCCAGACAAGACACAAGTGATTGAGACTGTCATTCGATATGCTGGTGCAAACAAACGACCATTAGACATATTCACAAAGGTCAAGAGTGTCTTAGGCTTTGTCAAAAAGAGTGTCGCTGGCGTCGAAAACGTATTTGTCCAACACAAACCACTTTTAGACTCTTTGCTCGAACCTTTTGTGACTCAACAACTTCAAGACAAGTTCCCATTTTGCAGAGGAGGGACTACAAACGGTCGGGACTTCATTATATTTGTTGTCGGCGGAGTTACCTTTGAAGAAGAGATAGCTGTCGCAACACGAAATCGAAATTATCCAACTCAGAAGATCATTCTCGGTGGGACTGATATTCTGAACACTACTAAGTTCATCAATGAGATCAAAGTGATGAAGAAGTGACTCATTTTTATATGTTTTCTTCACCATCATAACCCGAGTGTCAAAAATCAGTCTTTAAATGCACACGCTAACTGTGTCAGTTTCAACATCCCGTCGTACGTCTTATGGCAACACAAAAATCCCGAGTTGTGTGTGAATACAGACCCTTCGACTCCAGTCACTTCACTCATCTTTTCATCCCGGAGTCCTCTCCATGGCAACGGAAATGGTTTGCGCATTTTGAAACTCCCCTGTGCAATCGGAACAGCAATACACCCCCATTGTCCTCTTGTATCGTCAAATGAGACAACATACAACACCTGCCTTAACTTCCCTGTTTTAAGTGCTTCTTCCGTCTCCAAATCTTCCAAAAAGTCTCTCCAATTGCATTTGTTCTTGAACACAAGAATTCTGCCTTCTGCGTCGTACTTCTCGCGCGTTTTAAAAACGTCGCTGACGGGTGGGAGTGATGGAATCACCTTGAAATAAATTGCAGAGAAAAACTCGATGAATTCGCTGCGCACCAGTTCTTGCGCCTTCATAAATTGTTCCATTCGAAGCATTCCATTCCCCTTCGAGTTCAATTTGGCGACTCTTGCGGGGAGTGTTGTCGAGTCTCTGAACAGTGGAGTCCCGTCATAGGGGTCAATGCCATTATCGTTCGCATCAATAGCAATGATGAAGCTGTTATAAATCTTCAGCTCAAGCCACGAGAGTTGGTCGGCAGTTAACTTCTCTCCGAATGGGTCGATAAAGTCGATGACATTCGCGATGATCTCTTTTCCAAAGTGTTTGTAAATGAGTCCGCACGAACTTAAGCGGATTGTGTGTTGTGAGCTGTACGTTTCGACAAACCCCTTTTGGTGGTGGTCATATCTGTTTGTGTCGGGGTCATACACTCCGCCAATATCAAACACCAAGTCACAGCGATTCAATTCGATGGGGTCGAGTGTACGAATAAGTCGGTGATGTCGATACAAGTTCGTGTACCCCAACAGTACCGACGCGGAGACGTCGTCGCAGTGAAAGTTTGAGGCGTGGGTAGCAACTATTCCTCGCATCTTATGGTATTGTGAGTTCTTTTGAGTCGTGATGGAGTCTATAAATACGATGAAACTATTGAAACTAGTATTTTACTATAAATCAATTACCCTTATTCAGTCTCAGTACCAGAATCCGTGTCGGCGGCTTCAGTGGCGGATGGTGCTGGAGATATGACATTTGGCGCCTCAGTTTTCTTCAACTTCTTGACGCTGTTATCGACTCTCTTCTCGTATTGTTTAATGAACACTTCGAAGTAGAAATTAGCGCCGTTAGCAATCGCCCAACTAGTGCAAAGGATGATCCAAGCCAAGTTGAGGTATTGGTATTTGTAGTACAAGAAAGCTGGTACAATGGTGAGAATTGTGTAAACAAATTGGACGGAGACTAAGATGACAAGTGGTCGATCTTTGACGCCCTTTTTGACTAAATAGAGATAAATGGGATGGGGGTGTTCTTGGCTTAGCCATATGAGTGAGGTGATGTATCCATTCTTCTTAATTGTCTCTTTCTTGAAGCCTTCTGTGATAATCAAATACACAATTTGCCAGAAGATATAAAGTATTGCGGGGAGAATAAGACCATTGAAAAGGGTCAATTCGGGAACGGTAATATATGTGTGCCACCTAATGCAATACATCACAAGAGCTGGGAATAAGTGAATATATACGGAAGTGAGTCGATCTAGATCATGGAAGACTAACGAGTTCTTCCACATTGGGATTGCCATGAGTAAAGGACCATGTGAGAACACATATGCAACTTGGAGAAATGGAGAGACGTATTCTGTTTTCATTGTAAATATAGATATGATCGTCATGATCTGGCAGAAGTAGCAGAAATCAATCATGAAGTACTGCCATCCATTCTTTGTGTAAATGAAGTATCTGGCACACAAGAGGGGTAATATTAATATAAGATAATAATATGGCATAAATGTTGGACGCGCTGACAAGATGTGTTGCGTTAACAACAACACAAGTACACCACACGCAAATGTGACTTTATCAAGTGACTTGAGAAAAGGTTCGGACTCAAGCAAGTGATTTAACTGAGTTTGATACTTGTCGATGAACGAAAGACCATGTTTGTTCATCGAACGAGTTATCGTCTGTTTCTCAAACGCTCGTTGGTACTTTTTCTCACCACTGGACATTGTCTTTTTCCAGTGCAACTTAACTCTTTTTTGTGGGGCGTTTCTTCATATAATCATTCCATTATAATATTTTTTACTATATATTATAGTAAATGTTTATACATTTATAAGAAAATATATTAATAGTAAACAGTCGATGTGTAGTTGCGGTTAAATAATTCGTTAAAGTCACAACAAAGAGCAACAGATGTTTTATCTGTCTTTATTGAAAACAAAAACTATTAACAATATAAAAATAATATATGAATTATAGTTAAAATATTGAAAAAAACTAATATATTTTCATTTTTTCATGACATTATTTAATTTATTTATTAGAATTTTTATTATATTATATAATAAAAAATGTAATAAATAATTCACAGAATAATAGTATGTCGGCAAATAATTGGTAAAAACGTCTGTTTTCATTCCCTTTGTTATATTTGAATAAAAAATGGTTTAATAATAGTTTATGTATTATTATTATAGAATTTGTCATTAAAATAAAGAAAACTTATAAAAGGAGAACTATAAAATAAATGGGATTTGGGTATCTCATATTTTTGTTAATTTGTTATTCAAAATCAAGATGCATTGGAAAAGATGATTTGGAAAGACACATCACACAAAGCGAAAAAGGTGTCATATTTATTCAAGTTGAACAAAACGAAAAGTATTTTAAAACCGACGAAATGATTTTATTGTGTAATAAGTTGCAGAACTTAGAAAGTGTCGTTTTTTACAGTTCGGTTCACAATCTCACCATTTTCATGTCTCACTGCGCAAAACGTAACATTGATTTTTACACATTTTCACAAAACAAATTCGAAAGTGAGTTCAAAAACATGAGGTATGTTGCGGAAATGTGTTCAGTTAATGATAATTCGCATTTTGACCAAAATGAATTTTTATATGAAATGCAATTCAGAACGATGTCTCGTGCAGTTGCAGTTGACAACTCAAAATTCACATATACTTTGATTCGTGATTTTTTACTTAAAAATTCATCAAAATGTGACAATGAAAAATGCAAAGGGCACAAACACCTGGTCTTGTTTTTGACAGAGGAACAAATTTTGATGATTGTAAAAACGCAACAACAGACATTGACTTTTCCTCAAAATGTTGCACCACTCTTTATATTGTTTAATCGTAATTACCAAGAAAAAGACGTTATAAAAGTGATTTACAACAAAGCTGTATTACCTCTATGCTCTTCTTATGAACGTACATGTGAGCAACTTGAATACTTTAACTGGGTTATGTCATACTAGAACTATTGAATAAATAACTTATATATTATAGTTTCACTCAATATTAAATAAATACAACAGTAGCGTCCACTATTTGGATTGCGAACACTGATACAACAAGACTCTTTGAGGGGTGAACCCAAGTCTGTCCGCAAGACTTGTACCCTTTTCAACGTCATCGTAATCTTTGCAGAAATCGTCCCAAGTTTTCCCTTTCTTTTCAAAAAGATAAGGCCTCAAGTAAAATGCATTGTTCACTCTGTAAAAAGTCTCGTCGTCGTAGACCATTCTGATACTCCTTTGCTTGCAATAGACTCCACTTCTCTTTTTATAAAAACCGTAGACAGGAACACCTCCGCGGAGTAACGAGAACACAAAGAAATTTTCGTCGGATGTCCAATTCATGTCGGGGGACGTAATTTTGATGGGTTGTGTGTGGAACGACCCGAATATGTCGTCTGACGCAGTGATGATAATCCCAAGAACGTCTTGTCTTCCGAATATTGCGGATTGGAATGTGCGTTGATTGAATGGCATCTCATCAGAGTCAAAAAGTTTCTCAAATGTGTCACAGCTTGTCCACGAGTTAAGAGCAAAGAGGGGAGACGTCTCGGAATTTTGCGTCAATAACAACTTGAGTTGGACACGGCGTTGCTCGCGGATGTCTTCTAAATCTTTTTTCTGTTGTTGCACTGTTTTCAATTCATCTTGAACATTCCCTATTTGCTCAAGTAAAGTCGACTCTTTCTTTTTCAATGTGTCAACTTGCGTCTTCAACTTGGTGATATGGGTTCCAATTTGTTTGATCTTTTGAAGAGATGTCGATTCGACACGTTCACGGAGTTCTTGTGGAATACGTTCCTTGAAAGTCTCGTAATCCGGGATATCTTCGTCTCCCATTTTTTAGGTTCTTAGATTACTCCCGTTCCAACTTGATTTTAATCACAAAGTGACAAAACGAAGGTTTTTCACTTTGACCATCGTTTTTGTTATTGTCAGTCCGTTGATTGTATTTTTTTTATTCATTTAACATTTATATAACTTTTTACATAATATGAGTTTTTAAAAAACGGGATATTTGAACAATAAATTGAAGTTTATTTATTAAATAAACTTTATTTTTTATTTTTTTTAATTAATGAATATTAAATCAAAATATATAGTTAATAATAACCAAAATATATTAATTAGTTTAACTATTTTATAACTTATTTTATTATACTTTTATTAAAGTGACTTTATTTAAAAAAATCAAATAAATATTAAATTATTTTAATCAGTTTATTATTTAAATTGTTAACCAAAATAATAGTTAATTTGATTATTATTTATAGGTTAATATATTATTATTAATTAATTGGTTATTTTTATAAAAAAAACGTTTAAATACAAAAAAATAAAGCATTTTGATTTTTGTTCCAAAAAACCCATTTTTTCGGGAACAAATACTCATAACTGCCTAACTAAAAAGAGTTTGACATGCCTCATTTTTTTCAATGACTATTTTATATTATGAGTTATATTAAGACCAAATTACTATTTTTTAGTCCAAGTAATCCCATTTATGAGAATTATTTTTAATGTTATTTTTTTATTAGAAAATGAATCATAAAAAAACAAACAACATTTTTTTTTATTGACAAATTCTATATATATATCTATTATTTAAACTATTAAAAAGGAATGAAATGTCATTTATTTTTTTTACTATCAAATTGGTGTTTTGATAGTTTAAACGGCAGAATATAAAATTAATGAGCCAGAAAAGAGAAACAATAAGAAAACCAAAACGAAAATGATGTTGAACAAAAGTCAAAAATTGTTAATTCTGTAACATTCCCGAAAAATCAGCAATAAACCATGTGTAATAACAAATAAAATCGACAAAACTTGCCAAAGAAATTCTATTCCTTGAATCGACTTTCTCGCCCTCATCTTTTTCGTGTCGAATTAAAATGTTGTGCACAATATCCAAATAATGCCGACAATAATTGGGAGGCTCTTGGAATTATACTTAAATTGTATATAAAACCATTCTTTATAGTAATTCGGAGTTGTCAAAAACCAAATATGCGGAACGATATGGTTGGCGGAAGGAAGAGTCTGATAAAGGGACAAAATAAAGGATAGTAGTGTGCTAGATAAGTCATGTGAACTACATTTTCATATCTTTCATGAAAGTTGGGTTGAATCGCCCATTTTTGAACTACGTCCGGATGTGTGCCATTGGTTTTATGTTTAACTTCGGTGTTTACTTCTTTTGGCTCGTCATTCCTATCATCCTAAAGGACTACGACGTCAATTCCATATTCATCGGCCTTGCTCCGACATTCACCTTTGGAACAGCGGGATTTCTATCTATTTTAACAGGTTACTTGTCTGATATCATCGACGCAGAGTGCCTTGTTTCACTTGCCTCAGTACTTAATGGTGTTGCTTGCTTCATGCTTGGCCTTGTATGCGCCGCACACACAAACTACTACCTCTTTGTCCTATCACTGTTTATCCAAGGTATCTCTTTCGGTCTCTTCTATTCCCCCATAGAAACACTTATTTCTTTGCACTCAGAAGAAGGAAAGGAAGGGAGGAACCTTGCTATTTTCTTCACTGTGTGCTATCTTGGAACGTCATTTGGGTTTTTGTGTGGAGGGAGCGTTATACTGCTCTGTGGAAACACATTCACGTTGTATATTGTCGGTTTCATTTCGTTGTTTATCTTCTTTGTTGTGCCCAGGAAATTCAATGACATCAAGAAGGGTTCAACGAAGGTGAAGGAAAGCTTCGAGGACGATGTAAAAGAAACAAAATCTGTTAGTCTTTCCACAGAAAGCTCATCAGAGGCTTCTTCGTTGGTAAACTCACCACAAAACACGGAAAGTAAAACCGAGGAGAAGGAACCTGTCAAGAAAGTCAGTCATTACAGAGAAAAGGTAGAAAGGTGGACATTCTTTTTGGTATCATGTTTTGTCAGTGTTGTGATTTACGGTTCGTTGGCAATTATAACGGACCAGTATGTTGGGTATGCAGAAGATGAAGGAATTGTATTGGAAGGTGTTTCGAAGCAGTCGTCTGTCTTTGTTGGTGTGTTTTTGTTCATATTGAGTATATTCGAAACAATTTCATTTGTTATCATGGGAATTACCGACGTGTGGGTTAATAAGGCGTTCCTCAATTTGTTGGCGCACTTAACGATCATCATACTTGGGTTGTTTTTGTACTACGTGAAGGTGGGGTGGGTGCTTGTGATTTTTGTCTCGCCGGTACTTGGACTTGTGTGTGGGTACGAATACCAAGCAAATGTGGTCTATGCGTTGAATTTGAAATCGCGCCCAGGCTTCTTCTTGGGGGTGAACGAGTTTGTCGCGAACGTGACGTATTGTGTGTGTCCTTTTATTGCTGGTGTGATGATGGATTTTATTGACCGAGACTGGTGTATTCTTTTGATCATCGTTTTGAACGTGTTTGGTCTTATTATTGCGACTGCGCTGCACTTTTTTGGTGCTGTGTTGGTATACAAAAAGCGAATTACAGACGAGTCTGGCAATTAAGAGTGAGGAGTGTGACTCTGTACAATTTAAATCAGATACAATAACTATACTATCTATCGATTCACTTGCTGTGCTTTTATTGAATTGATGTTTACTTTTTATTTTTTCTATTTTCATATATAAAACAATTTCTATATCAAGCTATATATTAATTAGACTCTCAAGTGCCAATTTTCCATCGACACAACTGAACCACACATTAATAATAAAATAATTAAAAATGAACTATACAGTGATGAGGACGAATAGTAAGTAAAGAATAGTAAAAAGAAGTAAAAAAGTGTTAA
>NW_004191814.1:187195-207182 GCF_000330505.1 Entamoeba invadens IP1
AAAAAGTATGAGGGAGGAGAAACCCTGAAAAAAATTACATTTTGAAGTACTAGAAACCTAAAGGCATTGGGATATGAGCTCAGGGCCATTAGTTACAATTAATGATGGTATCACAGGTGAAGCCGAGAAGACTCCGTGCCGCATCCCAGCCGTGTTTTTGGCTCCCGTCCGAAACGACATGTTTCAGTTCGTCTTCACAAACCAAAACAAAAATGCCCGTCACCCGGAGGCGGTGAGCACCGAGGCTGGTAAACAACATTCAGCGATCTCATGGGGAACTGGGAGAGCCGTTGCTAGAATTCCAAGAATTAGTGGTTCTGGATCTGGCCGTAATGGACAAGGTGCTTTTGGTAACATGTGCAGAAAGGGTCACATGTACTCCCCACTCAAAGTCTACAGAAAGTGGCAAAAGAAGACCCCAAAACAAATTAGAAGATACGCTGTTGCTTCATGCATTGCCGCGTCAGCTATTCCAGCTATGGTCACTGCTAGAGGACATCATATTGCTGGTGTTTCCCAAATTCCACTTGTTTTGAACTCAAAGAGCATTTCTGTCATCAAAAGGACTAAACAAGCCGTTTACATGTTGAAGAAGATTGGAGCTTATCCAGATGTCTTGAAAGTGATTGCATCAGCCACCTCAAGAGCGGGTCAAGGAAAGATGAGAGGAAGACTTCACAAGGTCAGAAAGGGCCCACTTGTTGTCTATCATAACGACGAAGCTCAAGCTATTAGAGCCTTCAGAAACATCCCAGGTGTTGACTCATGCAATGTTGACAACCTTTCTGTCTTGAACCTTGCCCCAGGTGGACATATGGGAAGATTCATCATTTGGACTGAGAGCGCATTCAAGAGACTTAACTACATCTTCGGTACACAGAAAGCTATGGCACAAGGAAAGAAGGGCTTCAGAGTACCAAAGGCACAAGCCGCTGTCCCAGATATGAAGAGAGTTATTGGTGCTGCTGAGAAGGCAAAGATCTTGAGAGCTAAACCAGAACAACTTGTTGCTTTGAAGAGAAGAAACCCATTGAAGAACTGGGCTGCTATGGTCAAGTTGAACCCATACTGCAAAATCGCTTCAATGAGAATTCAAGGGTTGAAGAAGGCACACCAATTCAAGGTCGCTAAAGGAAAGGAAACTTATGAGAAGGTCAAGGCCGCTAAGGAAGAGGCACTCAAGAAGATCAACGAAGTCATCTATGCTAAGAACCAAATCGACAAGGACGGAAAGAAGGTCAAGAAGGTTGTACCAAAGAACTTGATCAAGAAGACTTGCACTTTGTCCGCAAAGAGACAAGTCACTTTGAACAAACTCAGAGCTTTCAAGAAGTTGAACGCTAAGAAGTTCCAGGAGAAAATCGCGTTCTAAAAGTTGACAAAATTGACGTGTTGAAGTTTTTCTTGTTCTGTCTCGTTACCATTCACTAATAACTTTTTTATTATAAAATTTACTATTACATTCAATACTAATAAAAACTATTGATACTAATTTTAAAGGGTTTTTGACTCCAAGTTTTAGCGTCATTCACTGTATTAATAAAAACCTATATAATGAAGTCATTGAAAGTAATAAAAGTAAAATAATTAAAAGTAATAATACATAAAAGTATTAAAAATAACTATAAGTAGTAGTGTAAAATTAATACAAAATCTTTGTGGAGCAAAAGGTCAAAATAAAACAACGAAGATTGAGAAAAAAGAGAAAAAGTGATGACAGGAGTGGAACGACGTGTTGAGACAATACTGAGGAATAAAATATATAATAGTGTTTACTGGAAAGAGCGATGCTTTGGATTAACTTCGGACACAATTTTAGACGAAATGGTTGGGTTAAAAGAGGTTGGAGGCACATATGGAGTGATGAAAAAGCCAACAAAATACATCACTTTAGTTTTGAAACTCCTTACTATCAGGCCAGATCGGAAGATCGTCTATGAAATGCTTCGGAATGCAAACTTCAAGTACGTTCGAGCTGTGGCCGCTTTATATCTCCGTTTAGTCAGTTCGTCGGAGGAGTGTTACTTATTCCTCGAGCCGCTTTACTATGATTACCGACCGTTGAAGGTGCGGACCGGCGCTCGTTCGTTTGAGATTATTACTATGGACCAGTTTGCGTGGAATCTCCTCCACTTGGACTATTACTGTGATATTTCGATGCCAGTTCTTGCACCTCGGTCGCTTCTTTCCGCCCAAAAAATCATGTCCCGTCGTGAATCAGAAGTCGTCAAAGGGCTCTCACCCGACGAGATTTCGGCCGTCTTGAGGGAGATTGAGTGAAAGGTGACGATTTGAGATACAACAATGGGCGATAATTAGTTGCCGCATTCTACAATAATTAACAAACGCAAAGAAATTTATTTTGAGATGAAAATTTAGTTTTAGTGCTTTTGGTCGGAACGGTGAGGGGGTTTCCCAAAAGTGCGGCCATATTTTGTATCTGTAGATCTTCAAATTTTATAGTTTTGATGAGCCTTGCCGAAAAGCAGCACAAACGAAAGATCGTTTTGACAAAAATGAAAATCAATCTCGCAAAGGCTCAAGATATCCAGCAATCAACCCTGAATGAAGATCCCGAAAATACGTTACCCCCAAGTCATCGTATCAATCGAAAAGAGTTAAGTGAAATCGAAGATTGGCTTTTTATCTCCGGCGAAACGACGGCGTCCGAACCTGAAATTCTCGAGGTTTGTCATTTTTTCTTTTTCTCGTTGTAATTTTGTTATTGAAAATGTTATTTCAACTCTACTTAAGGGGAACACAAAGAAGGAAAGACTAATGTGAAGAAGTCAGAAATCACGTACGTCATCAACGCAGCGATAGCGGTCGCAAAAATGGGGTTTCCACAGAAATTCAAATATCTTGCGTTTGATATGAGTGATGACACCGAACAAGACTTGTCGAGTTTCATCTTCCATTCGATCGACTTCATGACGAAATTACGAAGGGAAAGTCCAACAAATAAATGCTTGGTACACTGCCATGCCGGGATTAGTCGAAGTGTCTCGTTGGTACTCTCGTATTTCATGTATGAGCAACATATGTCATTTGAAGAAGCACTGGCTTATGTGAAAACGCGTCGTAAAGTTGCATGCCCTAATATTAGCTTTGAGTGCCAACTCAAACTGTTTCAAGAGCTTTTAAAAAGTAAAAAGCCACTCCACTGCGTTTACTGCAAACTCCGGCGACATGTCAACTCATCGATATTTCCATTGTACATCGCACACTGCTTGACTGTTGGATCGGAAACGTCATTCGTTGCGGATAGAACGACACTTCAAATGTTCTCATCGGGGGATTCGCCATACATTCCACTTGATTCGTTGTTTGACTCGCGAGGGTGTTTTGTTGTATTTACAATGGAGGGGACATTGTACATCTGGAAGGGATCTTTATCGCAACAAAGCGAGATGGAAGCGTGCGAGAAATATTGTGAGCAAGTTGAGCGGATCATTGGTGTTGCGGAGCACTCGGTGATCAAAGAGAACGAAGAGTCCGAGACGTTTTTGAAAGAAGCACACTTGTATCCACCACAACGAAGACTTCATTTACATAAAAGATATGACGTTGAATACCCTGTTATTAAAAATGAAAGGCTTTTACTCCGATACCCTGATTGGAGGGTCATGGAAGAGTTTGAAATTGAGAACGAGACGGAAACACCAATCATCATCTTCCAACCAAAAACTATGAACCCACCAAAACCCAATTTCAACCCAACAGAAACAGCACCGTTTGCGTTTTCAATGCACGAGAAGATTGGGAGAGTCGATCACCCCGAAAGCAAAGTCGAGAAGTTGGATCTGCACAACGTTAAAAAAGGGAAGATCAATCCACTGTTTCATCCAATCACACCACGCACCGAATTAACAGAACAAAAAGATAATGAACTGAAAGAGCAAAAAGAAACAAAGGTGGGTCGGAGGCATTTTCCAAAGAAGCGGTGCAACACAATATTAAGTGGGACAGAGAGTGAGTTTTCGCCGCAGAAGCCCGACACAACCAAATACAAAATCGTCGTGTTTATACCGATGCAATTTCCGCGCTTTTCGACAATGGTCGGGAAGCTCAACAAAGTCGATTTTGAGCTGTTGACAGAAAAAGCGAATTGTGTGCAAGTCACGGGGGAAGTCGAGATCGTTGATCAATTCATTGACAGCTTCAAACTCAACAAGGAAGAAATTGAAATTGTCGCCTACTTCACAAAAAGTACGTTCGGCACGTTCGTCAGAGAGAACCTTTGATTGTATTGTAACTCTCCTATTTTAGTCTTCTGGTTATCGGCATTTTTTAACGGTATCGAATAACACTTGGTATACTTTATCGTTCCGATATGTGTCTCCAAGTGCATTCCAAGTTAGTGCACACCGGTCTTTATAATATAAATATAGTAAAATTGTTATTAAAATATAGTAAAATGAGCCAACAGAACAACAACGAATCACTGTTCTTCATTACTGTTTGGATTTGTTTTGTTCGCTTGAGTGTTCTGTATTGGTGTTATCTCCTGGTCTTCTGCATGAACATCATCAAAAGAATCATCGCTTGAGTCTTTAATATCTTTTTGATCTTCTTTGTTGTCGTTGACTTGTGTTTGGTCGTTGTTGTCTTGTTTTGGTAATTCGATGACAGTGTTGTGTTGTGGGTTGTGACAATCCCAGAGTGGGTAGATTGATAAAAAGAATGTGAGGATTGGTTTGTATTTTGAATCGGTTAATTTGTTATAAGAGAACTTAATAGGAATGACTTCTTTTAAAAAGAGATAGTGAAGAATGAATAAGACCCCCAAGAGTATCTTTTGAGGTAGTGATTTACCAAGTAACATCCAGAATAGGAAAAGTCCTATTGAAGTATAGTTAAGAATATATTTGTAAATGAAATCAAACATTCCAGAAAGGTATGTGTCATACAACTTTTTATACATAAGATTGATTTCTGATATACAAAATTTGGCATACAATTTATCAAAATCCCCAACCGATGACAAGAGTTGATCATCTAATAATGGGGGCATGTTTTCATTGGAATTTAGAGTGAGTTGAATGTCTTGAATTCGAGGATGAAGGGAATGATATTTGTGAAGGGCTTTTTTAACACTCAAAATTGTCGTTTTGTTGAAATCTATGTTATCTATTTGGATGTTTTTACACGGCTCTTTCGTGCTTTGACTCACTTCTATAAATAATGTACGTTTCGGTTGGTTCTCTCTTTGTTCGTTTTGGTCAATCTCTTGTTCGGGATCATTTCGTTGATCAATGTCAAATTGTTGCTCATTGACAACATTTTCGTTTTGTGTTAAAACAACTTGAGGAACATCGGATACCGTTTCGTCACGTAAATCTTTGGCATTTTGAATTTCGTTTTGGCTTTGTGCTTCCGCCATAATTTCTTTCTTTTCAGTTTTTTTTTCTCAACAAAAAACTCTTTAACTAAAAATGTACTATTCCATCTAGTTTTCAACTATTCCTTCACAAAACACTAAAACATCACCACTTTTTTGCACTTTTTCAAATGTTATTCAAATGTTATTCAATTTGTCCAGGAAACGAAATAAGACAGAAGAGATTGTATTGATGAGATGTATACTTTTCTATTCTACGATACTATTCAGTATAGTTAATTCCTATAACATGAACATCTATATGTTTCCCCATGTTCTTTCAGTCTGGTCTCCGACTGAATATACCACATGGGATTGTTGGGAATCGATGTTGAGTGCGGTCAAGATTTACTTAACAAATGATCAATTAGAGTTTGTAGTACCGTTTTATTACCTCGATATGAACGTTTCAGAGAATCAGACATTCATTGAGAAAATGAATGATTATAAGTTAGTATTAATACCGCCTACGAATGATGTCACAGACATCGAGAAGATGATGGAGGAACGATTAACTACACTTCAACAACCATTAAGTCTTGGAATACAATTCCACCAATACACCAACTTTGGCTTTGGCTCATCTACTCAAGACGATATCACTCACTTGATGGAGTTAGATAATCGGTTACACCATTATAGTAATTATTATGGAATGACTCTTTTGGACTTAAATGCATTTCAAACCTTTGTGGATACAAATCCAACAATAACATCATATCCACTGTTTCATTCGATGTACTACAACTACTTTAACGGATTCGATAAACCACTTTTCGACAAGACAATTCTTTTCGCGAAGACCTACACGTCGATTCTCTCACTCGATATCTCAGACATCGACACCTCTTTCTTCACGGAGTGTGACATGTTCTTGACTTTACTCGAGCAGGTGCAAAGGAATGGAATGAATTACACGTTGTTGTTGAATAGATCAGTGTGGTTAAACCAATGGTTAGTCTTCCCAAGGTTCTTCATCCGTTCATGCCTCTCTCGTATCCCTTAATGGTAATGTTATTCTTTTTTGTTATTTGATCTGTATCCAAGTGAACTTGAAAAGAGTAAATGCAACAAGTGAAGGCAAAGAGGTACGGCGCAAAGAAACAAACCCTTCGCCCGCAACAGATATCGAAGGGTAAAAGAATCGTTGGGATCAACGGCATGTCGTACAACTTCGACACAATCCTCGCGGTGTCTCTTCTCCGTCGCACGCGTGATTTCGCGAAGTCCGAAATTCGATTTATTAAAGCAAAAGAAGACATGAATGGGTGTGACATGGTCTTAGGGTATGGCGGGATGTATAATGCTGACACTTTACGGTTCGACTATCACCAGCACGACTTCAAAGAAGTGTTTTCGAATAAATCGAAGTACCCGATGAGTAGTGCGGGGATGGTATTCAAGCGATTTGGGAAAGAGATAGTGAAGAGTGTGTTAGTGTCGCTCAGTGAAAAGTTTGATATGAACGTGTCGGATGAATTACTTAATGTCGCGAAAGACGTCATTTATCAAAGCCTCATCGAACCGGTTGATGCGATGACAAATGGATTTAGTAAATTTGATGAAACGCCGTTGTACTTAAACCCGACAGATAGCTTTCGACTGATGTCTGCACAAGAAATGAAGAATGAAAATTTTGTGGAGGAAGTCGAAGAAACGGCGTCGACGTTTATCAGTGAAATGGATGCACATGTCCAGTCAATTGAATGTTATCAACAGACCCTTTATAATGCAAAAAAGGCATTGACATTCAACGGGGAGAAAAGAAGAATACTACTTGTGTCTGGATTTATACAAGTCGCTTACATTCAAAGTATTGAAAACAAACTGGGAGTACTCGGAAACTTCTTATTTTATATTAGAGAGGGGAAAGCAAGAGTTACTATTAGAACAGTAACATCACCAGAATCAGTATTTGTGAATAGAGCAGCTTTTCCTGAGAGTTGGAGAGGGCTTGAGAATGAAGAGTTGGAAAATGCTGTTGGTGAGGAAGGCGTCTATTTCTGTCATCACTCGGGATTTATGCTCACGTGCTCAACTACACAACAGGCTTTTAGGCTCTGCGCTAGAGTCATCAAAGAACTTGGATTATGACAAAAACAAAGGTTGATTGATTTAAATGATATGGGATACGCGTTTAGTTGTTTTACTAGTATTGTATTGTTTTTCTAGTGGCGTGACTATATCGGACTCTATATGAATTAGTCTTTGAAATTTGAACAAGTTTATTGATTTTTTAATTCCGTTAAAAAATCAAGTTTTAACTATATTATTAATATAGTTATAACTATTTATAGTTATCGTTGGAATGAATTAACTATATAGTTTATATTATTATTTTAGTGTAGTAATCTTAATTAATGCATTTTTTTATTTTTTATCAAAAAATTGAAAATTTTTTTAATTGCATCAACAATTCCAAAAGGTTTTACTTTTCTTTGATCACCAATTTTTTAATTTATTATGTTTAATACATTTTTAATTTAAAACTAAAGAATTTGAGAGCAAATATAGAGAAGACTTAAAAAAGACAATAATGAATGATTCAAAAAAAACAATTGATATTTTAATTAAATAAACTATATATGTATAATAAAATTATATTTGCAAGAACACAAAAATACATTCTGAAATTTGTTGGTGGAATTTCGAAACTGATCCATATTATTTTTAGCGTCTTAAAAATCAAAAGATATAATACATGAAACTATATATTGTAACTATAAGATGATTCTAAATTTTGATTCTTCCTATAAATAGATATGAAGCATTTACTCTTCAACAATAAGAATGCTGGTCTTCCTCTTGGTAGCCACTGCTTTATCGAAATGTTCGCATTCCGATTTTGCGATGTGTTCGAGCAATAAAGCGAAAGTGACGTGGGACTATGTTCTCCACGTTCAAACTTGGCCTGGCAACTTCTGCAAATCGAAGTGTTGTGACTTGCCAAAGACAACAATGATGATGAGAGACGGATTCACTATGCATGGGTGGTGGCCCGAATTTGTATCAAATGGGTATCCATCATGTTGCACATCACCATACACCGATGCTGAGGTTCAAAAGACCATAGACAACGATGCTGAATTTATGGAAGCTCTGAGTCTGAATTGGGCATCACTTTCGAAATGCAAATTCTTCAATTATGAGTATGACAAGCATGGGACTTGTTTGACTAATATCTACGACGGTGCGACTGGTGTGAAAGACTATGCTATGGCTGCTATGAACTTTTTGAATACATACGACATTTGGAAGATCTTTAAAGCGAATGGAGTATTACCCGATGGTTCGACTGGGTATTCAAAAGAGTGGTTACGAGGGTTAATTACAGCAGAAGTAGGTGTGGACAACCCATTGTATTTTGTCTGTTCAGGAGGACACTTGTCTGAGTTACGAGCGTGCACCAATGTTAACAAAGCAGATAAGATGCATCCATTCTTCATTGAATGCCCATCGACTGCTATGAAACAAGAGACTTGTGGGACTAACATCATCTTTGATATGCCGCCAAATTTGAAAGAAGGAGGTTGTGTGTACTAATTCATTACTTTTTGTTATTATTTGATACCAAATGAACAACCAAACAAGAATTAATGGTATTAAATCTATTTCTTCGACTTTTGCACAAGAGAATGAATGAAGAAGTTCACGTTCGTTTCTTCCGAATTTAAACTCTCGTTGATTAATGAGACAAAGAACCCATTCGCTATGCTATCTTCCTTCCCTATCTGCAACGACTCATATAAGTACTCCGCGTCTTTCAGTTCACTTAACTGCGACAGTTTACTGGTGATCATCTGTCTTCGTCACTTCACACTCAAAACAAATTCTATATTACTCATATACAAATTATACTTTAATAGTTCAATGGGGAGGAACAAACATTAGTGAAGAAGGAGACAATAAGACTCGCTTTGTTGCGCAAGATGGAATACGCTTTCACACAGTCGTCACAAAATTCCGAGTACTTTTGATCGTAAAATGCAGTTCCGGATTCTCCAGCAAATACAAACAACATACTTCGAGTAAGGACAAAAGGAGCGGGCTCTCTATTAATCACCCCCGCCACCTTCAATTTGTTTCCTAAGAAGTGAGCAAAGTCGATGTGTAAAAAGTGCCCCGACTTGTCCACTAAAATGTTGTCGTTGTGCCGATCTGCTAAACCCAGAACATAAGAAGCGACGCAATACCCTACTAATGACCAATACCAATTATCTACACATTGCTCTATTGGAGCACTATGATTCTCTCGTATCCAATCACTTATACTCGTCACTTTGAAGACACCGGGGATCTTACTTTCATTGTGGATCGCTCCAAGACTTCGAGAGTCTTTAACAAACTCAATTAACCCACTTAAATTCCCAGAGGAAATCACTCGGAATGGACTCATCCGATAATCCTTTCCTTCATTCTTCCAGATGTCATCAAACAATTGGAATGCACGCAGAATCAAACAGTCTTGGCGCAAATCATCGCCAAGTTTGAAAATCATTTTCTTCCCATTTAAGTCGACCATTATAGGTGACGCATTCGACGTAAACACCTTCATCTTACTACTCTCTAACATCCCTTTTGTACCAGGGAAAAATGGGACAGGGCATGTCTTGCATATCTTTTGAAGGACAGCAACACCAAGAGTCTTCCTATTGTCACTCCCCATTCGAATTAAAGTCGCGTTGACACTTTGAAGATTACAGAAGAGGACTTCCTCTTGACTGATATACTCCGCAAAGACAGGATCTGCACTTAATAAAGCTTCTATAAATCTTGCATGTTGAATGTGTCGACACGTCATGTCACAATCCCCACATATGGCTCGGAGGACCCAATACCCTACTGTTGCTGGTGACCTCACACATCGCTTCAATAACACATCTGTTAATGCAGTCAACCCTTCTTCAAATCGTAACGCTTCACTCAAATGTACTGCATAAAAAGCTAAGACCTCGTCACTCTGCTTCATTATAATAGAAGCACAAAACTCGCGAACTGCTCGATATGGACATCTGTAACTTAACATGATCACCGCATCCGTCATTTTGAGATCTAATGTCCACATGTACGTGATGAACCTCCCAACCTCTTTCCGATCACTCCAATGAATCGCATGGGCGACATGTAACAAAAACTCGGCGGGGATGTTTTCCATCTCTTTGACGAGGATCTCCGACATCTTTGGTGGTGCACTTTTTGTGATATAAATAGGGGACCGGAGGATCTCGAAGACATCTGTCTCACCGATTAGAAGTGTCTTCTTGACGACGCGATTGATCTTCGATATACTCGCTAGGTCATCGACTTGTGCGGATTCCTCAAACTGAATTCGATTTGTCGCGACCGTGCATGGCTCGATTGTGCGAGTTGTAGTCATCAATTTTTCGTCTGGAATACCGTCGATATGATACGCGCATCTAATGTTTTTCACATCGATGAATAACAAAGGACCATGTGTCATCACTGTACCTGCGGGGATCTTCCCGGACTCTAATCGTAACACATGTCTCCCTGTTTTAAACACTCCCCACTGATCATATAAATTGAAATTGGCACAACCTAAGCTTGTTTCATTCTTGGAAGAGATGACATGGATGACTATTTGAGTATCAAGAGGAAGTTCTCTGATTTGAATTTGTGTGGGGATCGATATCCCTAAGTTGACCACATACACATACTCACTATCACTCGGAGAGAACGCAGAGACCCGACTGAAATTCCGCGTCGACGTCTCACTGAAGATCGGACTTAAAATCTGCTCACCACACCGCAGCACTGCGCGAACACAAATATCCCCGACATCACTTTGAGTATAATAAAACTGATTGAAATCAAAGGAGAAATACGAAGTGATTGTCATCGACGTTGGCATCTCTTGGAACGAGTACTGCACGATCTCTTTCTTCAAACTTTGCTTTGGTGGGTAAAACATTTTCGAATACTTTTTGACCGCAAAAGTAGGGAGAGTATTATGTGTCACACAATCGTAAATATATTGACTTTGAATGACTATATCTTTTCGACAGAAGATCGCCGTGGTGTCTTCTATGGCTAAGACAGCATCAGTACTCGTCACACCTAACAGTTCAAAGAGTTTGTTTACAGTTAAGTCACTCTTAAAGATCAAAGTGACTTCATTTGGACCAGTCGTTCGAGCTTCTGGCGTTATTGGTTTGAAAGAAACGTCGTGGAATGAGAATTTTGCGATTAATGAACTGTTACGCATCGCGTCGTTGTATGTAGAAAGTAATTTATTAATAACTGCCATATACGCTAACTTATTTAATAGAGGCGCGCGCCTGAGAGGAAATGGGTATTTAATTCTCAAATTCTGAGCGTAGTCCACCATCACGCGGAGATAAATATCGTCCGGGGAAAGGACGTACGATGGGGTGTATTTATAGTCTAAAGGACTTACTGTGTATCTCGTCACTTTAGTCAGTGCCGTTGTGTAACTCAGTCGTTTAGCATCAGTTTCGTCTTGTTGAGTGTTACAAATAGCCAAGAAAGAGTCTGTGATTGAGAATGAGATAGGGTCGAAGCTCGTGAAATTTCTTTGAAAGAATTCGAGGGGATTAATATGTTGAGGATCTTGTGTGTCTAAACCGTCCAATGAAATTTCATTTTGGACCGAAGTTTGGTTTAAAGTGTTTTGTTGGGTCATTCCATTAACTTCACATGTTCTATCGAAGGGAGATTCGTATTCTTTATATTGTTTTAATTGATCTTGTTGTGGGAAAGATGTAGTCATTTGTTGTGTTACACTAAGCGATTGGAAAGACGGTTGGGTTTGGTATTGTTGAGAAGGGTGAGTCGGTGTAGATGCAGCAAACGAATACATTGGAACGTTGCGTGATTGATCAGAATAGACTTGAGCTGGCTGTTGATATTGAGCGTTGGGGTTTTGACGTTGACCCTCAGCCTCGGCAGAAAGAGGAGAGTAAAAATTGACTGTTGAGTATTTCTTGATAGGCTTGAAAGAAAATTGGTAAGGATCCGACATATGTTTTTTATATCCAGTTTTGAATAAGAAGATAATTACAATGGTTTAGAAGCTATTAAAGAGACAATTCAAATGGTGTTTATTTATTTATTAAATCGGGTTTTTTCTTCAATCAGGACTATTTGAAATTCAAAGAGGAACACATTCTTATAATCAAATTAATAGTATCTATTTATAATTTAATTGGTAATTGATTATAAGTTCTTTTATTTTTATTAATAATAATTAATGGTATATACAATAAAAATATCTATTAAACATTTACAATACCAAAGTCTGTCTAAAACGTTGTCCATTTGACAATAATTTACACAAAATAAGTTTCAAAAAATAGGAATTAGGAAAAAACGTTGAAAACCAGGTAAAAAATTTGAAACAATGTTTTGAACGGTTTCGAAAATATGTTTAAAACAGTTTAAATGGTTTTTAAAGAGAGCTCACAACATTTTTAGGCTGACCATATAATAAAAGTATAAAGTTTCAATAAAGTTGGAATAATAATTATTTTTATATGTTTATATATGATTTGGTAAACCATAATTATGCTATAATAAATATTAGTAAAGATATTGATTTTAATATAATTTAAAAAGAATAATACAGTATAATCCGGGTTTAATTCCACTTTTTTCAAGAAAATTATTTGAAATGATTTTTAAAACAAAAATAATTGATGGAATTAACCTTCGATAGTTTCATAGTTATAATTATTTAATAATTATTTGATTCAATCAAAAACAAATGATGATGGTAAATACTTTTTCATCGTCTCTAAAAATAAAGTTTTTTTTAACTATTTAATATAATATTTTAATTAAAATTATAGTAATTGGGAGCTTGGGATAATATTTGGTCTGGTTCCCGAATTAAAAATGTGTCGATAATTCACCTCGAAACAGTGGAAACCAAGTGAGACGATAATCAAAAAGAAGGCACAGACGGTCTGTTTGTGCACCCGTTCCACATACTCTCAATGTCCTCCTTAGCACAGATCCCAATGAACGCCCCGTTTGAAAAGGGAACCACATCAGCGTTCAAAGTACGGAAGAGGAAAGTGGTAACATAGGGACGCACAAACAGTGACTTAAAGATGGACTTCCTTCAAAAAATACTCGCGGCAAATACTTTGTTAAGGTGGTGGTGAAACAAGTGTGTTTAATAAAATAAAACCGAATAAAAACTTTAGTTTATTATGTTTGTTTTTATTTATTCATTATTTTATAATAAGTAATTTATAATATTATAGTACCGAAAAATAGATCCAGAAACAAAAATAATGCATTTTTATTCAAAAACAAATATTCTGATTAATTTGGGTGAAAACCCAATTATTTTACATAAATTTAAACAAAAAAAAAACAAGGCTATGATAATAAAACTCAAAAGTGTTGTTTTTATTATTTTTTCTTACTTCGGGTTTAATTATTTTCGAATGAATTAAACCCGATTATTTAATTAAACCCGGACTGGAATTAAACCCGGATTATACTGTATTTTTTTTTAAATCATACAAAACAAAAAAAATAAGAAAAAAAGAGAAAAAACTGAAAAAAATAAAAAAGTTTGTTGTATTATTCTTAACTCATCACCAATTTACAGAAAGTGTTATCAAATCACGAACAATCAACGTTTAATTCGCTCAGAAAAAATCAAGAACCTCGTCGGATGTCGACAGGTCAACCCATCTTTCTACCACGTTTTGAAACTGCCAACAACTTTGTGGTCAATAAAGAAGGGTTCTTATTTACAAATCGGAGATCTGTAGTAATTAAAGATGTTCGACTTGCGGAGATAAACCAGCTCTTTCCAATGTTAGAGAGGTTTGGTACTATAATAGGGATCTCACAGTGGAAAGACACTGGGGTTAAAATTGATTATGACAAAGAGAGCAGCGCAAGCGCTTTGTTCGCAAGGGGTAGTATTGAGGTTGGAGGAAAGGTTTGTGTAATTGTCGGGTTGAACGAGAACTATGGAGAAATCCCTCCAAAGGATATGAATACCCTCAGACCAACACAAACAATAATGGAGTCGATCATAAACCCAATCATATCTTTTTTTGCAAATCTCTGGAATTGGCAGGGTTAAATGTGCTTACATTCCGCCTTGAAACTGATTGATTTGTCTTCTCATTTGAATTCTGTTAGATTTCACCAATTAAATTGAGAAACTATAATTTAAAACTATTAACTATTATGTTTAAGATTATCTGTTTTGGTGGATTGAAAGTGGTGGAAAGAAAAAACATAAAAGACTTGAATTTAATGAGCAAACACAACGGGGGCGTTCTTGCCGATGAAGCTCTGGGGTTTATCGTCGTTATATATGAAGAATTTATCATTTAGGTACCCTTTCTTTGGTTCGTCGAGACCTGGTCCTACCTTGGAAAGCCATTCAATCCGCTTTTCGTACCAACCTGGTTGTCCGTTGAACACACCATCGCATCCATTCATCTTAAGCCCGACATTGCCATACATATCGGTGTTCTCTTTTCGCTTTGTCATTGCGTAGAATTGGTTCAGACTGAAAGGTTTGTCTGCTGCTTTCATAAACTTTCTGAAATTTTCAAGGTCCTCCTTCTCGTGGTCGGTGAGTTCTTTGACGTGTGTTTGGTACGGATCGTTACGGATGAATTGTATGAATTTTCGCCTGTAGTTATCCTTTTCTTTATAATTACCCATTCTGAGTCTATGCATTTCGAGCTCGTTTCGGTTTTTGAACTGTCTGTCGAAGTTTTCTCCGATGGTTTGTGCACGGTTTTGAAGGTGGCTTTTAATTTGGTCGGCATCTTGCTTTTCTAACAATTCACGATATCTCATGGCTTCCTCAGTTGTTGGGTGTATCCCCGTTGGTTGCATTCCCTGGGGACCAAATTTTTGAGTCTGTGTTTGGGAGAACGCGCTTGCAAAAAGAAGAAAGAGAAATACCATTCTTCTCCAAAAAATATTACGTTTTACAAGTTCTTGATTTTTTCTGAAAATCATTATCTGAAACTATATTTTACTAAATTTATATTATGTTTTTTATTATTCGAAATATATGAACATTTTTTTCAAAAAAAAAATCATTTAAAAAAAAAGAAACTGTTTTAAATAACAAATTTTTTGAATAATTCGAATAGTTGATTTTTTAATTATAAATTTATAAAAGTATAAATTTTACGAAACTATAAATTAACAAAATAAAAATAATTGTTTTTTTATTGAATGAAACTCATTCAATAAATAAATTTTAAAATGAATTTATTAACCCAATTTAAATAATTGGGTCAATTGTGTATTTCTTGTTTTATTATAATTTATAATTTTAATGCCTTATAAAAAAATTAAAATTATTAAAAAACTTTTTAAAACACAGAAAGAATATCTTATTTTATAACTTAAACATTTAAGTTCAATTTAAATTAAAATAATAATAATTCATAATATTTATTAAAGGTTTGGATTTTTATAATGATAACTATTATAAAATAATAATGTGTATTATACACAGAAATTTCTAAAATAATTATTGCCGAAAATGTGGTATTATAACGTACGAATTTATAAGAGAAAATGATCATTTTGGTTATGAAATGGTGACGTGAGTAATTAGGATTGTGATTTTGGAAACCTCTGGTTATACAATTTCAATTACAATTATATAAAAATATTTAATAATATATAATAATAATAATTTAGTTATTGTATTAATAATAAAATTAAATCAAAACTAAAACAACTAAATTATTTTATATACAAAATAACCAAATATTTATTAAAATAACAATGATTGACACTTTTGAATTTGAGGTGTTAAACTTAATATATAAATATATAAATTTAATTGGCGAAATTTTATTTAGTTAAAAACAATTTCGAGTTCGAAATAATTAAACTCAATTTTATTTGGATTGATGGTTTATTGTTAATATAATGTAGTAATTAATAGTATAACTTAATAAATGTTATTAAATTTGTTTTTAATTCTTTTATAAAAATCAAAAGCAAAACTTGTGGGTTTTTATTTTTTATTTTAAGTTAATGTTATTTGCCAATATTTCTTTTTTGTTATAACACAAAAGAAAAATAGTAATAAATATAATAATAAATAAATAAAAACGTATTTTTTAAAAAATGTGGTGTTAATTGATAATAATTGCCGGTAAAATAATTGGTGACTTGTGTGATTAGATCACGATAAAATGATAGTGATTTGAACCGAACATTTTCGGGTAATTTAGCCGGACAAATATTATTGTTTATTACCAAATTATAACCATTATTAAACAAATAAAAAAAAATAATAGTAGTAGCTTTTTATAATTGAATAAATTATAGACTATAAGTTGATAATTCAAAAAAAAAATTAAAAAAAACAAAAACCAAATAAACACAAAAAAATTAACATGCCAAGAGGACATAAAAAAATATACAATATTAATCAATTAAAATACCAAATAACGGGAAAAACAGTAGTTTAAATCAAGACAAAAATCAACAATCTAACAAAAAAATAGAAGCTTCGAAGTGGAAATAATTTTGAGATTGGTAAAAATTATGAGATGATGACTATTTAAATCAACAAAAAAATGAAATTTCATATTCTTACAGCTATGAAAGCGTTCTTGTTTGTGTTATTAGCTTTGTTCTTGGCCGTCAGAGCCGAAGAAGAGGAGTATGAACTCAATGATGACTTTGAAGTCGAAGATGAGGATTATGATATGGATGCAGAAGACGACGAAGATGATGAGGATGAATATGAACTCGAAGACGAGGAAGAAGAAGAGGAAGACGACGAGGAAGAAGATGAAGAAGAAGATGAAGAAGAAGACGACGAAGAAGAAGACGACGAAGAGGAAGACGACGAAGAAGAAGAAGACGACGAAGAAGAAGAAGACGAAGAGGAAGACGACGAAGAAGAAGAAGACGAGGAAGAAGACGAGGAAGAAGAAGACGATGAGGAAGACGACGATGAGGAAGATGACGATGAGGAAGATGACGATGAGGAAGATGACGATGAGGAAGATGACGATGAGGAAGATGAAGATGAGGAAGATGAGGAAGATGAAGATGAGGAAGATGACGAAGACAACGACGACGAGGAAGATGATGAAGAAGAAGATGATGACGAGGATGACGACGAATATGAACTCGAAGATGACGAAGAAGATGACGAAGAAGATGAGGAAGAAGATGAGGAAGAAGACGACGACGAAGAAGAAGACGACGAAGAAGAAGACGACGAAGAAGAAGACGACGAAGAAGACGACGAAGAAGAAGACGAAGAAGAAGACGACGAAGAAGAAGATGACGATGAAGAAGATGACGAGGATGACGAGGATGACGAGGAAGATGACGATGAGGAAGATGACGAGGATGACGACGATGACGACGAATATGAACTCGAAGATGACGAGGATGACGAAGATGATGAAGACGACGAAGAAGACGACGAAGAAGATGATGAAGAAGATGATGAAGAAGATGATGAAGAAGATGATGAAGAAGATGATGATGAAGAAGATGAGTAATTATTCCAGTCGTAAATATTAACATTTCTTATTATTATTTTTTTATGAATTAATTAATGTTTAAACATATTCTTAACTAATTTTTATTGTTTTTTTGAAAAGTTTATTTTTTTCGTTTCAAATTTTCGAGAATCTTTGTTAATTCTTTTTTACCATTTTTATAAAATTGAGCTAAAACCCACTTTTTTAAATGATATGTTCAATATTTTTTGCAAAAAGAACAACTTTTTAAAAAAAAACAACTTAAAAAGACCAACTTTTTACGTTTTTTATTTTGTTATTTATTTTTAGTAAAACTAAATCTATTTAATATTATCATCACAATGTTTTATTATTATTTAATAATAAATATTTTATCATTTAAATTTTATTATAAGAAGAGTTAATCTAATCAAATTCTATTACTATAAAATTAAATATCTTTATAATTATTGCTAGTAAAATAATTAATAGAATAAACCATGTATATTAGTATATTTTCTTTTGTTTATTAATAATTATATTTTATTTTTTTATTATTGTTTTATTAATATATAATAAAATATAATAATAATTATTATTTGTTTATAATAAAAATTCCAAATTAAAAAAGATGGTAAAAATTTCCACCAATAACAAATAATGAAAAAAGTGTCCGTCTATTGTATTATTTTTACTATTATTATAAGTTTACTATTTGCAATTACTATTATTTTTATATTAAACAATAGTAAAGTAACTATATATCAATTTTTATGCAAAGTTAGACCATCACAATAAAAAGAAAGTTAAATATATCCATCTGAAATAGCGAAACAATGAAGCCGTTTATGACAAGTCCCGATTACTCGAAACGACCTGAAAATCCGATGTTAATTGCCATTAGAGAATTTTGTTTCAAACCAAAGAAACTTGTGAAGACGCAAGAGACTCAAATTGTTTCTTCTTTATCTGTTAAGACACCAGAGCTAACACCTACAAAGGGACATCCCGTTAAAAATGAATTGATTCGCCGCAAGACTGAGCGTTTAAGTCGACGATTAACATTCGAACTTAACGAGCAACAGAAGCGACTAACTACACACAAAAAGACTGAACTACTTCCAATGAAGCAATACCCTATTTTTAACGGCATCACAAAAAACCCATCAATTTTACGGAGTTCTTCACGTAAATTTATTGCCGTCGCAACCACCGAAAAGAGTGAATTTCCATCACCTCCAAACAAAGAGGAGCTTGTTGGGGTGTCACGTCAAAGCCATGAAAACCTTTTGAAAGTGACTCAAGAACTTAAAACAACTAATCATCAACTCAAACGAATTACTGTTGTTCCTACAAGCTCTACACTACTTCTTGTGACTCCTATCGCCTCTGAAAAGAACATTATTTTAATCGAAGTCCCCGTCTCATACAAATCATTGAACAGTTCAATAGGCGCGGTATTAGCAGAAGACACGACGAAGAAACTGTATGTGTGGCGTGGCAAGAAAACGAGTTTGATAATGAAAGGAAAGTGTGCAGATTATTCCGTGCAATACAAATTGTATCACAAAGTTGGGTATTCAATTCAAATCGAAGATGAAAACGAAGAAAGTGTTGACTTTCTGAATGCAATAGGGGGAAAATTCCCTTTCGAACCACTGACAGTCAATCCGCAGAACGATCGTCTCTGTTATGAAGAGAAGACAGTGACAATGATTCCCTGTGGATCCGGAGAATTAAAGAAGACTGCATTAACCGGCTTACATTCCTTTCTTGTCAGAACTGGATTTAACACCTTTCTTTGGTGCGGTTCAAAAACATCAAAGAATGCAAGGGAGGCTTGTGCTAAGATAGCAAGTACTCATCAAGTCGGTAAACTCTATGTCATATTCCAAGGACACGAGCCTTTCATTTTTCAAGCACTCTTTGTTGACTGGATAATACCCAAAACCTCGACCAAACTTCCACCTGCGCCGTCTGTCAGTTTGTACATTTGTGTTATACCATTGAATTTATTAAATAATACTATACGAGTATACTATACTGGTATAATATAATACTATTAAATAATACTATTAAAAGAGGTGAAGTAATGAATAGAAAAAGACAGAGTCTTTAACCCAAATGACTTGTT
>NW_004191814.1:207282-218999 GCF_000330505.1 Entamoeba invadens IP1
TTTGTGAGTACAAAGTCAACAATTTGAAGTTAGAAATAGTGCCAGAAGAGGAGAAATACATTTTGAAGAGTTGGGAGTGTTATGTCTACTTGTATACATACCCATACAAGAACATCTTCTTCAAGGCTTTGATATTTTGGTTGGGAAGAAGTGCGTCATTGTTGCATCGAGGAAAAGCTGCTGCGCTGACCGTCGACTTTGTAGAAAAGAAGAAAATTGATTGTGTGCAGATGCGAGTGCTTGAAGGGAGTGAGCAACATGAAGTACTTGGGATGTTAGGTGGAGGTGCAGTAATTCAAAAGAATGCGTCGAAAGAGGGGGTTTTTCTTTATGAAGTGAGGAATGTGAGGGGTGTTGATTACATTCGAATAGTCCAAGTCATAGACCACACACGAGATGTGAATTGTACATACATTCTCGTGAAGAACGACTCGGCTCTATTAATGCAAAGTAACACCCCAAACAATACAAAGAAGACTCAACAAATAGAACTTATCAAACGAATAGGAATGAACGCGGGCATCTTCAAAGAGTTATGTGAAGACACTTTCACTCTGAACAATCTATTTAACACAAGTGTACCGGAACATCCACATGCATTCACTTTAAGTGCTTGTACTGGTGTTATTGAGTACGAAACACTCTACGAGCTCTCCGTACAAACAATGGACGATAATAAAGTGATTGTAGTTACGATGAAAGGGGGTGTCTATTGTTGGATTAAAAGTGAAGTGACCCTTCAAGACACGATAAAGATCTTACGGGCGGTCACTGAGTATATTCAATGCGCTGAAATAAAGAAAGAGATTTTAGTCGGCTATTTCGTTCGACCCCAACACGAGTCTGAAATCCTCCGCAGAGTCTTTTTTGAAAATCAAGAACTCAACCGCGAGACGGAACAAGTCGAGAAAATCAAAGACATCTTTTCTCAACTGACGCGAAGTTACACATTAGATGAGCTCAAAAAGAAGCCAAAATTCCTTTGTAGTATATCTTTCGGTCAACTTGAGCACTTCTTAAGTGACGCAGATTTCAACAAAGCTTTTAAAATGTCAAAAGAGCAATTTAGTTCTCTTCCCAAATGGAAGCAAATGAATTTGAAAGTGAAAGTTGGCTTGTGGTGATACCTTTATTTATACATTTAGTCGACTTTCTTTCTTCAACGCCTGTAGCATCAAGTAACTAGTACTTATAGTAAAATGTTATTATTTTTAATGATACGCGTTCATCTAGTATCATATTAATATATTAAACTATACTTCTCTCTGCCTCAACCCCATTAAAACTGAACACTCTGCTTATACTCTTTCTCAAGTTCTCCAAAGCTCTTCTTCGGGATATTCGCGCTTTTACTTTTCTTCCAGTCACTTTTCGCACTTCCGTGATGACAAATCAACAAATTAACAAACGTCGTATCTTCCACAAAGTACTACGGATTCTCCAAATACCGTTAATATTTTACCGAGTGGCCTTTTAGCCATGAATCCGTTATAGAAGATGCATTCCTCCGGTTCCGATAGTGTCAAGTTCCCATATTTGTCAAATGTTCTCAAGACCCCAGTGAAGTATTGTCTCTCTTTCCCGTACTCGACTGCTATGAGGTATGGGAAGTCGACGTCCTCCAAAAAAGCCGCTGTAGCATGCCACGGTACCAAGCTCATTATTATTTTTAGTTTCCAATATCAAGTTTTCTAAATCCCACAAAAATGTTATTCCCAACAATAACAAAAAAAAGTGACTCGAAACATGAAAACATCACTTAGAATGGATTGATCGACTTAATCAGCTTCTTTGATGTCTTCAGTGGACTCTTGAACATATTAGGAGCAGCTTTCAAGAATGTGACTGGCTTATTTGATATATTTTTAAGTCTCTGTGGCATGTTCTGGAGTGGAGTCGCCAAGCTAGAGAGTGTTGTGATCTTAGGCATGAAGTGTGGTAAGCTTTTCAAGAAGTCCGGGATATGTTCTGTGATATCCAGCGAGTCTTTCTCGATTTCTCCGTGTGCAGTGAACATCGAGTTAATACAGTCTGCCACGCTCTTCTCCGTATATAAAAAGTATTTTGAAGGGTTTTGTGTGAATTTGTTATTGACGTAATTGGCATAGAACTCTGCATAAGGGGTTTGTATACACTCGACAAGGACTTGTCTCAAGTCTTCTTTCAATTCGTCGTTATAGACTGAATATGTTGAAGAGACAGTATGTAACGCTTGGAAGTCTTTATTAAACGTCTCAAACGCCTTTTTTATATCTTTTGACTTCCCGGGTCTCGACAGTAAGTTGTCTGTGATCATTTTCAACGTGTTCTTATACGCGTAAAGGTAATGTTCTTTCGTCCCCGACAGTGCCTTCTCGACGGTGTCTTGTGTTGACTTCCCAAGCAATTTCTCAAACCCGTCCAACTTACAGACGTTCATAATAAATGCGTAGTTGTTCATAATAAATAACATCCCAAGTCGGGTCTTTTCTTTCTCTCCTCTCGCAACTACCATTTTACATAAATTATCAATACACGTGTGTACATACATCCCAACTACTGTTTCTGAAGCTCCAGAAGTCGGTTCTTGTGCAGTATTAACTTGAGCTTCTTTATAGATTCGTACCATATACTCTATCAAATGCGGCAAAAACTTTTCAAGCTTCGATAAGTAGTGCATCGTATCCGCAGCAAGTTGACTGACAGTCCCATCAATCGGAATATTACTTTCCGTCCACGAGAAGATTTTGTTCAACGTCGAGTCAACTAACACTTCATCACGGAACTTTAAAAACTGCTCTTTCACATCATAAAAGATCGTATCAAACAACGAATCAACTTGTTTCGTCTGCGAGTCCCGTTTGTCCTCCGTCGTGTTCTCAACAAACAAGTCGTCTTCCTCTTCTTCCTTCTTCTCCGCACCAAACGTAAACGTCGATGTCAAGACATTGATCCCCTTTTCTAATGTAATAAACCCTTTATTCTGCTTTTTAGGATCTTCATTGACTCGTAAAGCATTAATGAAGTCTTGTTTAGTGTCTTGGTACACCTCCAGCACATCGAGTATAGGAAACACGCAGAATGGGGTATCAAGTAGCTTCAATTTATTCGCAAAGGTGACGTATAAGTCTTTAAAGAGTTTGAATGAGTCTAACGTCGACGCACTAAAGAATTGGTCAAAGTCGTTTTGAAGGATGTCTTGTTGAAAGATCCGTTCATTCTGGAAGAGGGAAAGTATATATTTCATCGTCGTAATAAACTGATTTTTGCCATTGGTATACCCCACAGTGTATTCGACTATTTCGGTCTTTTCTATTAGTTGAGGTAACTCTATTGCTTGGACTACTGAAATTAAATACGCATTTCTATTCTCATAGATCGCTGAAAACACATCTTTCGCATTCGCCTTTAATAACGTGCCAGCCTCAAAGATCAATGGCATCGCCTTTTTTAATAACTTTAGTTTGGTCTGGTCGACGTAAGACTCTTTAAGAAGAATCTTGGATAACTCCTCATATCTCGAAATCTCTTCAAACACTTCTTTGAAGTACAACACACTTCTATCAAACGCATTTTGGAGGTTATTCCTGATCTCAGACTCATGCGTGGAATACAATTTATACGATTGACGGTCAGTCATGAATTTCGAGATTCTGATGCAATCGTTTAAAACGTCTGTGCACGTACTAAAACTATCAATTTTATCTAGACGTGGAGCTATGCCTGACAAGAGTTTAAGAGTGACATCGACTTCAGTGATCAGGTTAAGTGTGTTTTGAAACACTACATGTTAATACTATTCATTTATAATATTTTTATTAATAAGAAACTATACTTCATGCGTTTAGTAACAAACTGTTCTTCTCCTTCTTAAGCTGGTCGATTGTATTGTCCACTTTGTTATTCGTTGCGTCTTCGAGTTTTTGGTTAAGTCCGTCGATGGTTGTGTGGGCACCAGAAAAGAGAGAAGCCATCGAACCAATTGTCTTATCCATTTTGCTGACGACTTGGTCACCCTTTGCTAAAGAATCATATATCAGCTCTTCTTCTTCTAACACTTCAGCACATGGAATGTTTGAACGCAAGCCAAATTGCTCATTTAGTAAGAGAGTAATAATTCGTTGCTCTTTTTGGGATAACGCCTTTTTGTCTTCCGTGTCCATTTGATTTCCAGTTTAGGAACTTAATAAAATGTTTTAGTAAATTTTAATACCACCCAATTTCAAAAAATCAAAGAAAAAAATTTGAACAAAAATTTAGGTTTGAATGGGAAGACACAAGGGCACAATCCCTCAGGAGCTCAGCGCGAAAACACCCGTCTCCACTAACATCGAAATTTTTAAGCCAAAAAAGAGAATCACACGCGATCCAAGATTCGTGTTGGACGATAACGAGAAACCTCCTTCAATGCTCAAATTTGCAGAAGAGTATAAATTCCTCGTCGAAAAACAAGAAATGGAGATCGACGAGCTTAAAACTAAAATTAAACAGTGTCAAGACCCCGAAGAGCTAGAGGAATTGAAAAGGAAAAAACAAACGATCGTTTGTTGTTAAATATTGCAATTTGAATCGAAATAACGAAAAGAGCCAACGACTGACAATGATTAAAAAAAAGAGTAATGAAGAGAAAGCAAAATTGCAACACTTGCAAGAAAACTCGGACAGAGTAATGAGTGGGAAGAACCCTAAATTCGTTTCAAGAAAGGATTTGAAGGGAGAAATCGATGAAATGACGTATGGAAGTAAGTTGAAAAACGTCATCGAGAAACGTAGAAAACGGGAAGATGGCAAGTTGTTGAAGAGACAGCCTCGTTTACGAGACAATTTTGATTGATATTTTATTTTATTTCTTATTTACTATAAAAATAAGAAAAGAAACAAATAACAAACCATTTGAATCAGCAATCAATTTTTCATACCAGATCTTAAAAAAAGAAATGAACGTGTTCAAGTGGGTTGTATTAGTCGCTTGTTTTTGCCTTTGGATATTCTTACTGAAGGGCCAATCTTTGACACAGATGGAACAACTCTTTTCGGAAAAATACGCTGCAAACCTTGGGTCAACATTGAAGTTTGGTTTTTTCATTTTACCCATTTTGTGCGGTGTATGAATCCACAGGCTCTTATGAAATAACGTAAAGCGTCGTTCCAATAATTAGTGACATAGATGGGGATGGATTAAATGAAATTTTAGTGGCACCTTATGGTGTGGGGAAACTGATAATGTACAAATACGAAAAAGGAAATTTGGTCATCAAGCAAACTGCCACTATCCCTTCATCGTCACAACCAATATACATGACAACAGGATATGACAAACCGTTCGTCAGAAATGAGCCACGACAACAAACTGTCATCGTGGTTCTTAGAAACTTTGATGTTCTCTGTTTCAACTCGGACTTGACCCTTCGTTGGACCAACAACGTCTACAAAGAGCACGCACTAACATATGTCGAGGAAGTGTCTGGTCTTGTTGTACCTTACGTCATACAAACAAAAGTAAACGGTGGTGTAATTTTAGCCTTCCGAACCACACAAGATTGGTACAACAACAACAATGTTGGATTTGAAGAAGACCTTCGCGTGACGTTGAATAGAACATTCGAAGAGCAAAAGGAAGATCTGATGTATGACGACGACAACATCGACCAAGAGACAGTCGACCACATGAACTATTATTGTTTGAGTATCAAAGATGGTCAAGTGGTGTGGCAGCATGAAGTCGATGATGATCAAGATTATTTAGACTTGGTTAAAAACACTGATGTGGCTGGTGAGTACAAACTTTCTAAGTTGTTTGGGATGAGTTATAAGGGGGCCGAAGAGATACAATGGCACGAATTCCATGATTCTATTTACAAAAACCTGCCCCATCAATGGGCTTCGTTCCGAGACACCCAAATCACCGTTTCTCATTTTTCACGTGATTTAACAAGCAACCCCGAAACTTATGACAACTCGAGATTGGAGATGCCCGGAATGAAAGTACAGACAAAGACGAAAATTGACAGAATAACTAACCCAAATGTGGTCGTCATCCACCAGAAAAATGGGCTGGAAGCCGTACACCTTTTTTCGGGAAAGCCACTTGTCCATTTGTCTCTTAGAGCGACGTCGGACGCGGGTTCTTCTGCGTTTGCCGATATCAACGGGGATGACGCTCTTGAAGAAGTGTTTGTCAATCAATATTCACACGAAGTTGATGTCCAAAATTCAGGCGAAGACCTCACATGTATGGTCCAAGTGATTGCGGCAAATTCCTATGAGTATTTGTTCTCAGAAAACGCATGCAAGCCCGCTATGAGATTTGATTTGATAAGAAAAAAAGATAAACATGTAATAGAGGTGTTACCACCACTGTTGGTACCGGCCTTCGAAAGAAAAAGTGATGGGAGTGAGTTGTACAACATTGTTGTAATAAACTCAGATGGATTGCTGACTGCTGTAGGTTATAATGGAAAGTTCTTGTGGAACTCGAAGGTGTCGAGACTCTTTTTAGCAAAAGAAGACCAAACACACAAAAGCAACCTTGCTTTGTTTTTGTATTCTCTTGAAAATGAAGACCAAAAGGAAGTTCAACCCAACAATCGGTACATCATCGTTCAAGGAAGTAAGAACATTGCTGTTGTGAATCTCAATGGTGATCTTATGGTTGAGCATAATATCGAGAGCCAGGGAGAGCCTGTGATGGGGCCAGTTTTCGGTGATCTGAGCAACGATGGAAATAACGAGATTTTGATTGTCACAGCGACAAAGATTGCAGCTTACAACGTGCGTGTCATTCAAAATGTTAGTTTCTTGCCTGTTTGCATCGCCGGAATCATCGCACTTATATCCTACAACATTTACATCATTGCTATCACGTACTATAAAAAATTGGAATAAGTTGATTTGTTACTGTACCATATTGTTATTATTTACAAACAGTTTATAATATTTCACAATCTCAATACAAAATGATTTTGAAAACAAAATGGGTTCCTATAAATTTTGATTAAAACATAAATTATGTTAATTTTAAATCTATATATTATCAAAAAAAAGATGGAACATTAAATTTGTTTTTAACAACAAAATTAAAATTTTGTATTTTGAATAATTTTTAAGTTCAAAAAGAAACTAGACATTTTAATACATTTAGATTAATAATTGACAATTACTTTTTGTTACTTAAAAACAAATATAAAAATATTATTCAAAAAAAAATTGAATATCAAACAATTTTTTTTTATTTTTCTGTATCTTTGTTTTTATCTCGTAATAATTAAATAAGTTACAATCTTCTCATAATCTAACATTTTCATTTTTTTTGCACCTTTTTTTTGAATAGAACTATATTTTTAATAAAAACTATTAGAAAAAAACCACCAAAAAAAGCCAAAAAAAAAGTACTCACAAGAAAAAAGAGAAATTTTAATTAAAAAACATCAAACAAAAAACCTTTTTTTTGATAAGAAAAGAGAAAAATAAAAAGTAGAATGCAAAAAAGACGAGCTGATCCCACTCTTCCTTTAATCATTCAAAATGGCGTGTGTGCAATATCTCACGATCTCAGCGAAGCGTTTCAGAGTGGTGAACGAAACGAAATTATTCGGACGTTGGAACGAAACGAACATTTATTAGGCAAATTATTAGTCATTTCAAGGTGGCTTGGTCGTAACCCAGTTCTTCACGACATCACGACGTTCAACGCTATTTGCCACCAATCAATCCTCCAACTCCACTCCAATATCAAAGAATTCAACCGAAATGCAAACGAGACCGTCATGCAACGACGGGGATTTCCACACATCGTCACTGCACTTCAAGTTCTACTTAACGGGACGTTTCCACTCCCTGAAATACCTTACCAAGTCCCCGACTATTACGTTGTGAAAGCGAAAATTAATCGATATCTCCGGAAGTATTTGTACACCAATTATCAAGCGATTCAATGTGATAAAGTCGATATTGTAGAGGGAGTGATGATGATAACAAAAACGAATTCGTTTACATGTTGGGTCACTGTGGGGAACCCAGACAGTCTTTTTTGCAAGAAGATTCCCCCGTTTTGGTCTATTGTCGAACTCCAATTTTTTACACCACAAAAGGCGGTGGCAAGTGACGAATTGGTCAACGAAGTTAATGTCAAATTGGGGAGTGCGGAATTCATGGAGAATACAATACCAAAGATGATCAACGTCCTCGATGCGAAGGCGAAAAACGCACATTTCGAGGCACTTGTCGAACTTACAAAGAGCAAACTGATTATCGAGAATTTCCCGAAAATGGTGACAAGTGTAGTTACGAATACAACGGAAAAAGTACTGAAAATTAATTATTGGAGCAATGCAATGTACTTGGAGTATCACTTGAGGACCAAGACTTCGGAATTTTTTGTGTCACACAACGGGATCGTCAAACTGAAAATCGACACAACAAAAACTCTGTTTGAACAACTGGTGTTTGTAGCAAGGGAAAGTGCGAAACAAACAAGACGCGTATTTTGGGAAGCGCTTCAAAAGGACTTTTCTGATGAAGTCATTCTTGCGGACATTCAAATTGCACCATTCACTGGGAAAATCACACTCGTTTCACACTTTTTGCCAAAGGAAATCACTGCGTATTACGCAGATATGATGACAAAAATACCACTCGACCAACTCCACCCCGTTTATAATGACTTGTACGCACACACGAGACTCTCCCAAATCTACCAAGGGGCTTCGCTCTTCTTTATCGAAAAAGAGTTGGTCAGAGTCGGGCCAGAAATGGTTGAACCGATTGAAACCCATACAAAGAAGTTTGATCAAATACGTGGGGAGGTGTTGATTCCTCGTGTTTTCCAAAACAGTGAAGTACTTCAAAACGTTGTGTGTGGGATGCTTTTCAAAATTCAAATGTCTGAGGATCGGTCGCTCATATTCTTTGTCACGAAAAAAACCAATGAGGTGACCAAGAAAAAGGAAGAGACGATGGTGTGCGTTGGATTTAAAGGAGCTGATGGTGTGAATTACTCGTCGTGCTCAAAAGAAGTGTTCAGTCAAACACTGCCGTTTTATGTTGAAAAGGTCTATCGATTTTGCTCGGAGTCGTATTCAAAGTATTCGTTTGTTTCCTTAACTTATAATAATTCAATAATGAATGGTATATATAACGAACAGAACCAAAATGTATATGGAATCATTCAAAGACAAATTCCCAAAGACGTTAGCAAGTTTAAATTCGTCAGTTACGTCATCGAAAACAAAGAGTGGGTTCATTCTCTTCAACTCGAATTTGCCATTTATGGCGACTATTGAACAACCACCCGATGATGAGTATTACATACTCTCTGTTGGGCTGAAAAGTGTCAATTTGGATAAGTTCAAACCGAGTAATCGTGTGCAGATACAAGACAAATACATCCGCTTTATGATACCAAAGGTTTGTTTTTAGTTATCAAAAATGATTAGATTTTGATATAATTTGAGAGATAAATAACTTTTAGAGAAATGTTGACACTGATGTCATTGAAGGTACCGAGGCGTTTATTAAGTTCATACACGTCGTTGCGTTTGCGGTCAAATGCGTCGAGAGGTTGGTTTCGTTCAGCGAGAACACAATTGTTTTCAAAGGGTTTTCGATTGAGTTTGTGTCACAGACATTTGACACGATTCAAATAGTCACGACATTGAACGAGGAGTACATACACTTGTCGGAGATACTCAAGTTTGAGTTCTTTGATTCGCCGAAAGGGGAGGGAAATAAAAAGAGTATTGCGCTGTCGAATTGCAACTCTTTACTGAACAGTTTGAGTATGTTTACCCTTTACTTTGACTCAATTCTGGAAGTACTGAAAGGGATGAACATGTCGTGTGTATCTGTTAATGTCATGGAATTTTCCTCTGTCACTTTGTTTATTAGCACGGAAGATGAGAAAGCAAATGATCAGACGTTTGTCATCTTCTTTTCATTTATTCCGAAGATGGAGGACAAGACGATGAATTTGCACCACAAGACACTCGACAACTTTGGGAAGAAAAAATTTCCATTGGAGGTGTTTAAAGAGACGATGAAGCAAATACCAAACAACTTTAAAGTGAATGAAATTGAAAAGTACATGAAAATGTTATTGGGATTGATTCACATCATGTTGGTGATTGAATTTGTATGCAACCAAACAACGCGTTCGATTGAGAACCGGAACTACCGAATATCAATTCGACAAGATTTATCACTCAAGTTACCAACTTGTATCCCACTTGACACGCTTGTGACAGCTACACTCATCCAAACACCACAGCCAGACCCATTCACCAAATTCTTCAACGCAAAGTTTTCAAATCCTTTGAAGAGTGGGATGTTGATTGATGCGAAAAACTTGATGAACTTCATTGCGAAGAAGACAACAGTCATGAAAAACTTCACGGACATCGAGCCCTTGGCGACGTTGTGTGGGAACTCCCTGTCTGTTGAAAAGATGAAGAACATCTACGATTTCACTTTGGAAGAGCAGAACAACATTTTCATTATCCACGTTTGTCCGTTCAATAGCAATCACTTTGATATAAACTGATATTAATGCATAGATATTTGTGTATTCGAACGAACAGAATTACATTCGAAAGAACCCCCAACACAAAATGTTGATCAACTACATGCAAGGCAAGTTCACATTTGGGTGTGACCAAGCGGACACCCTCATGGCACAAGTTGTCAGTGCAGGGATGAGAAATAGCGTGAGCACATTCAGGCAGATGGTCATGCTACTCCAAGAGAGTTTTGAGTCGGAGGAGGTTGTATAACGAGAAATAACGACATTTATTGATTGTGAATGTACATTTGACTTCTCGGGGAACAGAAACGGGAAGGAAATAATCAATTGCTTACGCCCAAGACCAACTCGTTGATCTCGTCGTTGATTGCTTGGATTGTTTTGTTCTTATTATTTTTGATGATATCCATCAGCTTGGTGTTCTTAATAAAGTCTCTTCTCACAAGGAAGTCCTGCTTCATGAAATTGCCGATCCCAAGTAATAGCACTGCACGAGTGTTATCGTCTGTTGTGATCATAAACAACTCAATTAGGAAGTCAAAGAGTCCATCTGCGAGCATCCCAGCAATACTCGAGTTAATAGCACTGATAGACAAGTTGAGAAGAACGCCGGAAATCGCGCCTTGAACATTCAAATTGTTACTTTGAATTGCGGCAGTCATCTCTGTTCTAAAGAAGGCATACAAATCTGGATATGTTGAGTGCACCACATGCATGAAGATTTCTGGTGGAGTTGTGACAAAGCAATTCGCCAAGAATTTGATGAACATGACTTTGATTGGTCCTGTTGCTGTGTTGTTTTTGATCATTTCAAAGACCGTGTGTTGGAGTGTCGAGTACACAGACACCGTCTCAAAGTATTTCACTGCGTCCATACACTTCAAACACAACCCACCAAATAAGTCCAACACGGGCGGCAACTTCGTTTGGTCGATTTCACAATGTTGAACAAGGAGTTGTATCATTTCTTTCATTTCTGGTGTCAAATGGAATCCCTTTCCCGCTTTAATGAATTGTGTCATAGTCGCCAACGTTATCAACTGTTCATCTGTGGTGCATACATTCCTTAATAATTCTTCCACTTTCTCATAGTTTTTGATAGCAAATGTCTTCCTCTGCAAACACGGGAGAATAGTCGTCTGTGGTTTCACTCCTTTAGTATTTTCCTCTATGAATTTCGCAACAGTGTCCAAGTGTTCTTTTGGTAAATTGTCTCTCTAAG
>NW_004191814.1:219099-299791 GCF_000330505.1 Entamoeba invadens IP1
GATTAATATCTTTTTGTACACACTCACTCCTCACAACAAGCAGTCAAATCTATAGATCGGCACACACGCGTTCTTCCCTTGGAAATACTGGTCTCTCAAATACCTCCCCTTCACCTTGATCTCCATCCGCATTTTTTCTTTGAAATAATCCCATACCCGGCTCGGAAAGACAAATAAATAGCCGACATTCTTATTCGACACAACGGCACACGTTTCCCCTGTCAAACACCCTTCGATCGGTTTGGGTAAGACGTGTATGATCTGCCCTTGTAATTCGATAAACTCGCTGAACTCGCACTTCAAACAAGCCATCATTTGCACATTTGAGAATTTCTCTTTTATCACTTCCTTTGCCCTTTCTTCGTGTTGCATGAAAAACGTTTTCACACCAACCTTAAACGTTTTAAGAGGAATATTTTCGTTGTGGGAATACTCCTCGACAAACAATACAGGAGGCTCTTTACTCAGAACGCTGTACTTCGTCGCTGTTATCTCAAGCCCACTAATCGGAACACACCCCATTTTGATCCCAACAAAAAACACCGTTTTGCCCAAAATACCAACAAACACAACAATCTTTGTTTTGCAGACCTCGACAGGTTTACTCGAGAAACTAATCACGTTCCACGTGTCGCTTGCTGGAACTCCAAATTTCAACTCGAAATCTCCTTGTGAAAAATGGTCAACGCGTTGTTGTACTTCATAGCACTCGCATCCCCCTCGTTGTTTCAGAACGTAATTTTGGTCAGTGCCTTTCACACCTTCATCTTCACTTTGTGTTGCTTTCTTCGGATATGAATATTGCGTTGTTTTCGCTGTTAAATACGTCTGGAACGTGTCACTTCCGTTGTTTAACCTCGTACCACATTCCTTCGATGGCGCCGCACCATTTCCATGGACAGAGGTCTCAATTTCTTCCATTGAATTTTGCTCATTTCCTGGATGTTGACTGAAACAACTTTCTATTTCATCTTCAGACATTTCGTTGTCCTCTCTCTTCTCTTTTAACCCAACATCGACTCTGTTTAAAATACCGTTAATATCGTCATCCTCCATCTTGCTTTGTTGCTTTTTCAATTCATCAGTCTCGATATCCCCAAACAACCGCTCAAAACTCGGCCGTCCTTCCAAATTACCAAACGTGGAGGACGATGACGTGAGTTTATCATATGTCCTCTTGTCTATTCCACCCAAGTACTTAATTTCGGGATACAGTTGTGAATTGTCGAGAATGGTTGCTCCACTCGACACACTATCCAATCCACTTTCTTCAAAACATGTTTCTTCAAGTCTCACCGTCTTTATTTCTTCTTCTTTTTTTGTTGTATTTCGTTGCAGTGAATTTCTTTTCACAGGAACCGAAGTCCATTCTTCTTCACTTTTGGATTTTTCTTTTGGTGTTTCGACATTGTCTTCTTTCTTGGTTTGAGGCTCAATCAAAAAGTCTGGTGTGACAATTCTTGGGATATTTTCCTCGAGCATCGTGTTTGTCTTATGTTCTGGGAACTGCACTATTCCTTGATTTTCAATTTTAGTGTTCGAAACTTGTGGCGACTTACGTTGAAAAACAGGGTCATTCAAAATGCGTTGCGTTTCCTCGTCGTCGTCGACAAAGTACTTTTGGATGTCTTCTCGTGACTTTTCCTCTATCGAGTCGAGAAGTTGTGAATTATCGAGATCTGGCAACGCTTTTATAGGCTCATGCGAGATTGCTTTTATGAGTGGTGGTGACTTTTTGTTGATTTTTGTGATTGCAGGAGGAATTGGCTTTTGACTATTTGGTCGAACGACAAATTTTGAGACAAAATTTGTAACGAAGATCGGCTTTTGGTTTTGGGTGGAACGAGAAGATTTGAAAGGTTTGTACTCGTTGCTTTTTTTACTTTTCATTTTTATCTTTTTTAGTTTCCGCCAATTGGAAAAACGTCAAACCCTTTTTTTTATCTGTTATTGACATAATAAAACTATATTTTATAATTCAATTTTATTACAAATTATAGTTTTTTTATCACTCTGTTTTGAAAAGAAAAAAAATAAAAAAAGTGAATAATTTTTTTAATTATAAATTATTATATTTTCAAGTTAAATATTTTTGGATGTACTAAAAAGAGGAATGTTTATAAAAATAGAATAATATTAAAATAAATGTATTATTTATAAATATTATTTTTTAATAACTATATAATAATGTTAATATAATAATTAGTTCAAATTAACACTATAAATGTTATTTGAAAATGTTATAATTTTCAAAACCTCAATTTGTCAATTACTCAAAAAGATTAAAAAAATGAGAAACCAATATAAATAGTAAATCGAATTAAATCAAATAACAAATTGAAATTTTATTTGAAAAAAATGATTAAGAAAATCACAAAACTGTTATCTCAAATAGATGTCTTTAGTGGTGGATTTAAACAAGTATATTCTTACATACATCAAGTCGAACGACGTGGTTTCTTTAGCATTGCTTATGCTAACTAACACAGAGTTTTTTACAAATTCCGATGGGACACAAAAGGAGATCTTGCTTCGTTCCATCACGCTGACACAACCGAACGTGACGTTATCTCTATCTGCGGCGTGTGTCCACGTATTACTTCATCCAACACCAGACTATAATTCAATAGTCGAGATATTACACAGTGCATCCTCGTCACAGTTGTATCTCACTGAAAAGCTTCAACCGATCTTCAAAGAAATTTTGAAGGGGATGGTAGTTGCAATTGACACAAAAGCGCTCACCGAGTCGAACGTGTTAGTGTTATTGACACCCATTTTATTATTCCTCAGCTGTGATGTTGAATCTTTACACGCGTCGGCAACTAAAGTACTCATCTCGTCGTGGAAGAATTACTCCACCCTTGTCGAACAAATCGTCCAAGACATCTGTTTGGCGTTTTCTACGTCAACTGCGCAACGATCAAAATCCGTTGCTCTTAAATTGGCAACGCCACTCACCGCTGCTTTGGTCCTCGCGTTGCAAGCAGACGGAGAGTACAAAAAGTCGACAACCCTCGCAACGACGTTCATGAACAACTTCTTCGCAACACTCATTTCTAGCGCTCAACCAAGTCTTCTCGCAAATTTCTCGGCAGATGTCATGTCACTTGCAACTACTCCGGCGTACCCGGCCGCTCTTATTTTATTTCAATTGCTCGTTAATGCAACACTGACTCAATTGGTCAAAGGGAAACTGCCACTTAGTGTGAAGTACGTCGCAATTGATTTCATTAGTCAAGTCGCGGCTTCGTTCCATTCAAAACAGACGAAAACGGACGATAAAATGCAAGAAGTCTGCAACAGTTGCGGGAACGACTTTGTTCAAACTGAAGGCGTGGAATGGACGAACGTGCCGCAGGGAATGTGCGGGAAGTGCTACGTGAACGAACTTCTCTCCGACTATTTCTCGAAACTGACGGGCAAAAAGCTCACTTCCATTTGGTATTTACGAGAGGCGGTCCTTGCTTTGGCCGCCAATTTAAATGTTTCTGGGTACAAACTGTTGTGTGGACTATTTTTGGAGCAAATTAAGAACGACGAGAAGAGCAAAGAATGGGAGAAAAATGCGCTTGAAACGCAACTGGGGTGGGAGGATCCACAGAACCATTTTATTGTGTCGAGGGTGAATATTGGAGAGGTGTTGATACGGTTTGATGCGTTTGATGACAAACAATTTCTTGAGATAGTGATACCGGAGTTTCCAAAAATACAGGAGATGTGTTTGAATTGCACATTGAAAATGATACAAGACAGTCAGGCGATGGTGAGAGCGAGAGGGTTAAAGGGGTTGGTGAGTATAATTAAAGTAACTCCGGATTTGGGGGACAAACCAATGATTCAGAACGTCATTGTGAACAGATTGAAAGACAAAAGTGCGACCGTTCGAGAGACTGCTCTTGATTTGGTTGCAATGAAACTTGGTGGGGAAGAGATTAATGAAGTTGTGGAACGACTGTTCGACGTGTCTGTGTTGGTGAGAAAGAAAGCCGTGAAACTAGTTTTAGTCAGAATTAAAGAAATGATATTTGAAAAGGACCCGCTTGCTTCTCCGTTGTTGAAAAGAATCTTTTTAATTGCGTCGCGACCGGACAGACAAAATGACAGAGAAGAAGCCAAGAAAATTATTCGAGAAGTCTTTCTACCTCTTAATAACCTCAAAATTGATTTGTTGATCAATGTGGTGCAAACGGAAATCACGGAAGCTGCGAATCAATTGATTGACACTTTGAATGATCAACAGAATGAAACGCTACAAAACTATTTGATCAGTCAACTTGGTTCGGAGAGTCTGATTAAGGTATTGATGTTATTGAAATTGAGTGCAAAGGGAACTTCAAGTAAAATCCGGATCGCAAACAAAATGGGTGATTTGATGAGTTTTGTTTGTTTAGACGATGACAAAGTGAAAGAAACGAATGCGGTGCTGGAGCTGATTTCATTGGTTGTGAGTCACATGAACGTAACAAAAAGCGACGAAATGGTGATGAAACGACTTTCTTCGACGCTTCTGAATATGACATACAAAACAACGAATTTGACGATGTTGATATTGTTGGTGAAGTGTTTTATCGGCGTCGAGCTGAAGAAAAACGAAATTAACACCATTGGAGATTTCTGTGTCCAATACTTGAAACTGGCACTGAACGACTCCGTGAGACAACGTGCTTTGAATGTGTTGGCGGTCATCTTTAAAAACGTGGATTTGAGTGCGACAAACAGTCTGAAGAACTACTACCTCAACTCAAACAAACCGGTCGCAGTCGATTTGTTCAACACAATTTTGACGCTCAAATCATCGACAAGCGCAGGGCTGATTTGCCAGATGAACACAATTTTTAGCTTACTCCAGCAATATCCGGGCTTGTATATCCACTACGAGACAATCAAAAATTACTTTTCGATATACATCACAAAGACACTCTCTTCGGGAAACGAACAATTGGCGATCTCAACTTTATCGTTGTTGTTTGAGTTGTTTGAAGCTGAAACCACAGACGACTTGAGCGCGCTTCAAACAACGTTGGCGCAAACGCATACAAAGGAATTACTTCCATTACTGACTTCACAAAGCGCGAGCGTCCGATTCAAAGCGTTAGTCTTGGCCAGTTCGATAATTAAGAAGGGTCTTATCAACCCAATTCAGATTTTGTCTGCATTGATCGGACTTGTCACGGACAAAACGCAACTTACGTCCACAAACGCGATTTCGTTGTTAAGACTTTTGAATGAGAAAAGCAGTTCGTTGATTCAATGCCGATTTGTGGAAGGGTCGCAAATGGGGTTCAAGCTGAGAGGAGAAGAGCGAAGTCTTATGCGAATACCACACCCACTGAGTTCTGTTTATCTGCTCTTTTCATTGAACCAGAGAAAAGCAGTTTTGACGAGTTTGGTTCAGAAGTTCAGTGACACAGTCGAAGAGGGAGTTTCGGAGGATGGGGTGTATGAGAACTTGTTCCTGTTGGAGGTTGTCTGTTTACTGCAATACACCAAGTCAACTGAAGTCATGATTGTGCTCCAGCCGCTTAAGAAGATTGCTGCGGTATCTTTGCCGGATATACGAGGATCGATGAAGAAAAGGATGAAAAGCCAAAATGTGAAAACGACGTCGATTGCGCAGTTAATTGTTTGTGTCTATGCCACGATGGTTGCAAACTTTTTGGGGAGTTATTATAATGTGAACGAAGAGGGAAATGCTGAGAACTTGACCACTTCAGTCAGCGATTTACAAGACAACCAACACCCATTTGTTGTTGCTGGGTTTAAGTATATAGACAAAATCATGAGCGACTTTGATGCTTTAAAGGCATTTTGGAAGTACTCGAGACAAGTGATGGATGGGGAATACGAGAACTTTACGCTTCAAAATTGATTTAATTTATGTGAGTTTTATTATGGAAGAACACATTCAACAATGTGAAAGGATAAATTAGCAAGCAGAAAGCTTGGCGCAAATAGCTGACGGATCGACCTTGTTCTCGATCAATTGGATGAGCTTGTCAACACCAAAGTCGAGGATTTTAGTGCAAAGAGAAGCGACAAATCCAGACACCTTGTCACAAAGGGTGTCAACGTATTCTTTCACTTTGTCAGCACCTTTGGTGGTCAAGAGAGATTCCAAAGTGTTGATCAAACTTGTGCACATATTACATAGGAATCCACCTTGACGTGAAGTGAATGCAAAAGCAACAGCAATGAACAAAACAAAGACGACGAATTTCATTTCACAAGAATGATTTAATAGATGTGATTTATAAGTAAAGTATTATTATTAGATAGTATTGAACAGGCGAGACAGCCTGTTCTGTCTAATAGTATCGAAAAAACAATCTGTTGGGTTCTTTGGGTTGAATGGTAAAAGAACTATTACAATATAATATAAAAGTAGTATATTTTATTAATGAAATTTTATACTAACTAAATTAATGGTAAACGAAAAAAAATATTTGTTTAAAAAAAACAAAAATAGTTTTGTTAATTATATAATTAATTATTAAGTATTATAACTAATTAATAGAACTAAAATAGTTTCATTTAATAAAAAAATAACCAATTAATCTATAATATTACTAAACTGATTACTATAAAATGAATTATACATGAATCTAATGATTACTAATAAAAGAACCATAAAACTTAACCAAGACAATACATCAAATTAACATTTTGCGTTCAAGCAAATAGATTCGAGTTGTGTTTGTCTGTAAGTGAGTTTCTTTCCTCTGAACCAGTCTGTTCTGAGAGAAGCTCTTTCTGCGTTAATAATTTTAGCGATAATGAAGTCGTGTAAAGCGCTTTCGAAGATATACTTTTCCTTCATAATGAAAGGAGGTACAGGGATGACGTCATTCTTTACGCACAAGTTAATATCATACTTTGGAGTATTAGAATATGGTTGGTCCAAATCGTACCCAACAATGAGGAAAGCGTGGTTAGTTGGTGATGTGAACGACGTGATATCAATTGGTTCTTGTATTCCATTGTACTCTTTAAATATGACAACGACAATATCATTTTGTATCAACTTTCTCTTGTCTTGTACTCCAACACTTTTCCCATTTACATTCATCAGCGTACTTACATGGAACGCTACTTGAATCTCATTATTTGAGAATGTCGTTGTTAAAGTCTCTGCACCGTAATTCCCATTTTCCAACCCTCCAAGGTATCCAACATATCCTTTCACACTCACTACATCTCCCAGCAATTTCAAAAATTGCATATAAAAAGGACTTCCCTCAGTGTTATTATAAAACTGATTCTCTGTGATCTGTCCCATCGCTCCATACAAAACTCCAACTTTAACCGCATTATGAACCCCACTCCCTTCAAACTTACACAGTGCGGAATATATCTGCCGACTTTGAATCGGACTCGGAGTCTTCCCGACAAACCCAGCTTCACTCAAAATTTGACTGTCGGGTGTGAGGATCGGATACTCCCGCCGTAAGTCCCCACGTTTCGACCAGATGATCACTTTCCGTTTCTTCTCTTTCTCACAGCCGTCGACTTCATTCCGCTCCTTCTTCACTTTATCAAGGAAAGTCGTGTTCTTTGGAAGCCCGTCGGTGATCGAGACCACTTTAATCCCTGTCGGAAGTGCTATGATGTAGTTGACATGCTTCTTCTGGTCAAAATGCTTCTCGTAATATCTGATCGCAAGCGACGCGTCGTGTGTGTTGTAACACTTCAACTCTTCACTTGTGCTTGTACAGCATGTGTAGAAGTTCTCAAGGTGATACCCTATAGGCAATGTCGCGATGTCAACTAACGCGACTTTGTCGGGGTTCACGGCAGTGAGCCACTTCTCTTCGGGGTATGTGACAGTGACAAAGCTTTTTTGCATCTTTTCGATTTGTTGTTGACTCAAAAACGGCTGTAAAAAGCACGAATGGAGTATTTCGTTGAGTTCCCGTGTAAATTTGTGTTCCTCAGCAATTTCAAAGATCGTCTTCCCATAGAACTTTAAATTGGTCTTTGCGTTGTATTGTAACAACACACGTACTGCCTGAGAATTGTTCCGCTTAACTGCACAATAGAGAGGGTAATCCCCACTCATTGTTTGAGTATTCACATCAGCTCCCCGAGAACAGAGTAACTCGAGGGCTTCAATATTAAGTGACGCATTACACAAACAGTTCAGTGCAGAATCTCCCTTCGAAGAAACTTCATTCAAAAATTCGAAGTTATTTGCATCGCTCGATAAGACTTTGCGCAATATCGGCAACAACTTTCCGATATCCATTTGTCGACATAAGTAGTGCAATGGTGTGCGATATTGGACATTTTTCAGTTTCACGTCTCCGCCCTTTTCAATTAACAGTTCCACTAACTTCACGTTACACTGCTGTTTCCCTAAAGCAACGTGTAAAGGCGTATATCGGAATTTATCACCGGCATTTGGATAAGCGCCTTTCTCAAGTAACCACATCGCCATATCTACAAATCCATGTTCGACAACATAGTGGAGAAGTGTTTTGCCATTTTCATCGCAATCGTTTGCACCATATTTTCTGACATAAGCCATCATCGGTTGTTCCGTCTGTGCTATTGTCACCGAATTTCCTTGGAACAGTTGTGTCATCTCAGTAAACTCTTTACGAGTCCCTTGGAGCGGCATATACGCAAACCAAAAGATCATCGCGCCTTTGTCGCAGACTTCTTTGAGATGGACAGTGAACCCGTCATATGATTTCTATGGCGTGAATGTGTTTCTATTACAATAGTAAAAACAATTAATAATTATAATATTTACTATTCTACTTATAATAAACTAATAAAGAACCAAACATTAATTTGTGAGTCAGGGACACGAATAGATGTGGGGTGTGTTGAGACTAAGTATGTATACAAATTGGGGACCGCACTAAAGATTTTCGGGAAGAGTACAGAATACTTCAATTGACCATTTGAAGGGTCGACAACACCACTTTCAAACTGTTCTCCACATAACGGAAATTGGAGGGAAAAAGTATGGAATTCCTTCATAAAATTCGACCGTGAAAGATCTTCTAAGTCACACTTCTCTTTGCGAAGCTTTTGGACCTCATGCTTTAATCGATCAATTTCACTCACTTCTAAGACTTCAACTATTTCCTTTTGATCAGGAGTCGCCTGTGGAGTATATAAGATCTCTTGAATCATGTCGAGGGGCGAGTTTAAATGGGGAGTCCCATCGTTTGCTCGCATTTTGTTTGTCTAAGTTTCAAGAGATCTTTTGAAGATTTCGGTAGGGAATTAACACCTTTATAATTATACAAGTCGAATAAAGATAATATATTATACCATCTTTATTCAATTTTATTGAATAAAATAACACCCCTTTTTTCTGCAGTTCATTGTGTTACTTTTTGTTGTAAAATAAGACTCTTCTTGGTTTTGTTATTTAATAGTATGATTTAATTATATTTGAACTAATGTTCAAGTGAATTTGATCCTCTAATTTATTAATTCTTTTATTACAAATATTAATATATTTCTTATATTTGATTGTTTGAAAATTGTACTATAATTTTTAATTTTTTTTCTCATTAGATTGTTATTATTCAAAACATTTATTTTGGAAAAAATTATTTTTCAACAGTTATAATATTATTATAATTGTTTTTTCAACAAAAATTAACAATTATTTTTGTTTGAAAAATAATTTAATTAACACTTTAAACAACATTGAACAAAATTCAAGTGGTCTAAAAATCGGGAAATTATGAGTTTATTAAATAAATATTCGTTTTTTAGAGTTTATATTATGTGCATAAACAATACACAAGCTAAAAAAGGAAAATCATCAAAAATTTGATTAATATCCCTGTAAAAACAGGCCAAAACAAAAATAAGGGTGTTATTTTAAGTGTTAAAACCAACAATAGTTTTAATAATATATGTGTTAGAGAATAATTAATCAAACTAAAAAAATAAAACTATAATTCATAATAAATATAAATTAAAAAAATAATTAAAAACTTTAGTAATAATAAATAACATCAATAGTAGTTAAGGGAGATATATTTTATTAATAAATAATATATTATTAATTATTATTATTAAACTAAAATAATAATGTAATACTAATAAAAATTATTAATTATAAATTAATCATACAACTCATTTATTAAAATGTTATAATAAAATTATTATAATAAATAGTAAAGCAATGAGAGTATTAAACAAATGAACCACAAAAGTCTTCTTACTGATTGAATTTGCAGAAGTACCTCAGTGCTCTTTCTCCACCAAAGCATAAAACGATATCTGCAGCTATAAGTCCGATGATATGATACTTCAAATCGTCTGTTGGGAATTTGACCATTCCAAAAAGGGTGTTAAGTTCAGGGACGATCTCAAGAGCAAGTACAACGATGATACTAAATATTGCCAACAACGAATATAACAGTGGCTTGTACTCTGTGATATTCTTTCTATACGGTTCTCCGACGTAGTTAACTGCGAATGTTGTTGCGTTGATGACATTTGACACCAAGAAGATGATAGAGTTAACTATGGTCGGTTTGAACTCTTCGTCTTCTTCTGGTATTTTGTAATCACTCCCAGCAGCTTCTTTCGCCCATTTAAGAGCGAGTTGGATAACAATAAAGTGGACGACTGCTTGGAAGATTACTGCGGAGACATGGAACACCGCAAAGATGTTCTTTGTTGGTTTTGACTTGCTCAACTTATCGAGTGGCATAGTGTTCGACAACATCAAGAAACAGATTGACAGTAAGATCCCTGAGACAGTCATTTGGATATCGGAATTTTTCACACGTTCAAGTTTTAATACTGACAAGTCGTAGGCACTAATTAAACAGTTCAACGCCAATATTCTGAACATTTGTTGTGTCGTAACTAATGTGCATCTGCCTTGTTTTAAGACTTGAGCAACAGGGGAGATCTCAATTGATTTACAACTGAATGGAGATGCCATTGAAGCGTCGCCAAATTTAGGCACTGAAGACTCATCATCGGGGATCCCTTCCATCATCTTCACTAATTGTTCCTTTAAGAACGCTTGTTTCTCCGCAGGGGTCATTCGCCGTCGTCGTTCAATTTCTTCACGACTCAGTTGCGTGACTGCTGGGCGTGTTGGCATTGGGACCAATCCCAATTTGATCGCATCAGCTTCTTTCTTTTCTTTCTCTGATGGTAAAGTGTTTAAGATCGCTACACCCACATCAGCACATTTCAAAGCTCCAACATCGTTGGTACCATCTCCACACATCAACACTATTTGATTCGACGATTTCATCACAGAAACTACTTCTTCCTTTTGATTTGGTGTAACTCGTGCAAACACCTTCGTTTGTTTAATAAGTGCTGAACTGATCAGTGGACTCGCAGTGAGAATATATGAAAGCGCCTCACCACTGAGACAAATCTCATAACTCAATAGACTTTCCGGCAATTTCGAGATGTCAAATTCCTCAAGCTCAACACCTTCCATATCACACCACACCCACTTCTCATTCTCTTTTGTTAATACCATCTTTGATTTGGAAATGATCTCGAGCTCCTCTGCAACGTGTGCTGCGGTATATACACTGTCGCCAGTAATCATCACAACATCGTGGCCACTCTCTTTCAGTACTTTAATATTCTCTTTACTCTCTTTCTTCAATGGCGATGTAAACAAAATGAACCCCCCAAAGATAAGATCCTTTTCAACGTCTTCTCGAACGTACTTCCCGCTCTTCCGCTCAACATTTTTGTACCCAAACGCTAACACTCTCATACCCTGTAACGTGAAAAAGCGATTAATGTTATCGTAGTGATGTGGAATATCAACGAATCGGTCTTTCAGTATCTCCGGAGCGCCTTTGGCAAACGCCACATATGTTCGAGTGTTACTCTGGAAATTGAAGATCGATGCAACAACGGACATCCTCTTTAACATCGATGAGAAAGGGAAGCGTTGGACTGTTTCTATCTGCTGGCTTGTTTTTTTAACTGGGCAGAATTTGTTTTCAGCGTTCAAATTCCACTTTGAAAATTCAAGGGCGGCTTTCTCCGCAGGGTCTCCAATGATCTTCCCGTCACGCATTCGCGACAGGGAGTTGCACGCCACAATCACTTGTAACTTCTCAATAGGAATTTTAGAAAAGTCCGTTTGGAGTTCGAATGGATCTGTTCCAAATCCCGCAACTCCGGCTACACTGACTTCGTCCGATGTTAATGTCCCCGTCTTATCAAATGCGCAGACATCAACAGACCCTGCAAATGGTATTCTGAAAGGTTCTGTGCAAAAGATGAATTGTTTCTTGAGGGATACAAGTGAGTAGTTAATCGCGTTAGTTAATTCCATTGGAAGTTCTGGAGGAACGACATTTGTAATGATTAACACACATGACAGTACCAATTTCCAGAAGTCTTTTCCTTTGACAATCCCATCATAAAAGACATATCCAGACGCTAGAATAGCAAAGACTAATAAGAACAAGATCACTACTAAACTCTCAAGGTTGTTCGCACTCTTCCTCTCCGAACTCGAGATGATTGTCCTCAACAACTTGCCTTGAGCAGTTTGAAATCCTGTATGAATAACATACCCATAACAATTCTCGTCTTGTAAGATATCAGTCCCACCAAAGAGAATGTGATGTTTGTGCGTCTCTAAATCAAGAACATCGTTCTCCGTCTTAGAATCAATTATTGTGGAAAGAGCCTCACGCATATGTGGTGTACTTTCCCCAGTCAAGATGGCTTCATTGACAACACACATCCCTTCCACTATCACACAGTCCGCTATAGCCTTTCCACTTGTGATTTCAATGATATCTCCCGGGTAGATGTGATCACTGTCTACCGTCTTCTTATCACCATCTCGATACACTTTGTGCTTTGTTGGCTCCATCGCGGCCATTGCCCGGAAATTGCCGTAATTCTTCATTCGCGTGAATGTCGTCATCCCTTCAAAGACAAAGAGCATGACGAGCATCATAAAGGCGAAGATCGGCATGTCGTCCAGCATCCACAAAACACTACAAAAGACTTGGAATGCAAAAAAGGGTTGGACTATTTGTTCTTTATACAACTCCATGAAACTTGGAATAGGAATCGTGCACTTATTAAGTCCGTAGTATTCATTCTTTTCTTCCGCAACGGCAGAGGTCAGACTTTGTGACATGGTGTACTCCTTCAGCATGTTCTTGTTTGGGTACTCGAGGGGGAAGAATGCGTTCTTCGTTGGGTTGTAGATGTATTTCTTGAAGCTAAAGAAGACGGAAATGCTCTGTTCTGTTTTGATTAATGTGGTCAAACAGTTCTCCGTCTTCGTTTTGTAGTACGCGTGAGTCGCTTGGTCGACTGTAGCGACTGGATTGTAGTTGATTCGGATATTAAATTTGGTTGACCATTCCGTGTTGAGGTACAAGAGGACATGGAAGACTAATACAACAAACAACAGAACAATGGACGCCGTCGAAAATGTTGATTCAATATAGATACCAACAGCAGCTGCTAAGACATACAAAGAAGCAAAAGGGTATCCTATTATAGTCTGTTTAGGATCTTTTTTAGTGTATAACAATGGTTTGATCCCCTCGTACTCTGACATGGCCTTTGTGGTTTTTTTAGTTTTTTTATCTAATTTTTATTATTAAAATTTAGTATTACAAAGTCTTATTAATTTAATTAATTTAATTAATAAATTAGAATTACACACTAAATAATCTTTGAAGAGAACGAAAGTATTTGGTGACGTTTTTTTATTCACATTTTTTAAAGTTGTATTATATTCAATAATAAATTAATTATAATATATAATACAAATAACAATAAAATGATGCAATTATATTTTCAAGTGGTTTTGGGTAATATTTAAAATGTCATCAATATTATCGATAATATAAGTTTATTTCAATAGTATACTATATAAAGAATATTTAAAATGAATACGATGTAATAAATAAAAATAATCTTAAACAATAAGCAGAACAATACATTCTTATTATTATAAATTTCTTTAAGTTCATCAAAAAAATTATTTTAAGTTGAAATAAATAAAATTAAGTTAAACAAGAATAGTAAATAATATTAAATAAAAATAATAAGAAACAATCAATTTGTTAGTGATTAGATTGAGATAAATCAGAACGAATAGCTGGCAAAAAAAAATTTTGATTTCAATGAAAAGTCGAGATTGCCCAAATGAGTTGCAAAAAATGCACTTCTTCAAAACAAAGTGATTACTCAATATATAATAATTTGAGATTCATATCACGTCATTAAATACCATGTCGTCTCTTGACACAACACTAAAAGATTTTGTATACCCGTATAAGTACGAGGTTGATAAGACGAGCAAGTATATATGCAAAGAAATGCCTGAAGCACCTTTCGAACAGATTTGGGAGAAGTTAAAAGGTGCTGCTGTGATGACATTAAGTAAGTACGATCCCTCACATATGGACGAGTACAAAAAGATGTTACTCAAAGGAGATTCTTTGTTCAACCCACAGTTCAAACAAATCGTCAGAGACTTCTTTGCGGGATGTTTTGATCAAGGGTCTCCAATGTTCCAGACGATCTTTAGAAACATGGTGGGCAAAGTCATGTGTTACATGCGCTTTAGTACGGAACAAACTCTATATCGCGAAGAACTCGACAAAGTGAAGTTAGACCGACCACTTTTCATCACATCAATGCCACGAAGTGGGTCGACCTTCCTTCACAACTTAATTGCGAATGATCCACGAGCAAATGCTATTCACTTCTTCGAACACGTATCACCAGGAAGTCACACAATGGATCACGACGCTCGAGTCAAAGTGTTACAAGACATGTTAAATGCGTTCCATGACAATTCAACGATTGATATGAATACCGTGCATAACATGGACTCTCCTATGAATTATGAGGAAGAGTTGTTCTTCATGGAGTTGCTTGGACAATGCTTTGTGATGTCATCTTCATTGCCAAGATTAGAACAATACAGGGAACATATATTCAACATTGATTATCACTACGTCTATGAGGCTTTAATAGACGAAATTAAAATGCATATCGTCGAATATCCAATGCAAAGATCAGATGGATTCATGTGTCTAAAGGCAGTCTGCCACTTCGCTTCTATGGCACCAATGCTCGACGTTTTGGGAGATGAAAAGTACAACGCCAATTTCGTCTGGATCCACAGAGAACCACTGGAACAAATCAAGTCACTGATCCCATTGTTACTTGGCGCTCAAGGAAGATTCGAACACGATTTAGGAAGAAATGATATCGAGTGGATTAACAAATATGTCCTCAAGATCAACGAAATTATATTACGAAACATCATAGCAACACGAGACGAGTGGATTAAGAAAGACCCAAAGAGAGCAGATCGTATCATCGACGTTGGCTTCGTCGACTTGGTTTCGCACCCCAAAGAAACAGTGGAGAAAATCTATAAGAAATTTGGAATCGACTACACGGAGGAAGTCGACAAGATCCTTGATATCACTATCAATGAAAAAGATCCACAGAGAAAACACGGAAGAAAGCAACACGACCAGAACTTATACCTTTTCAAAGACGATGATGTCAGAGAACAGTTCAAGTTCTATTACGAGAGATTCGGTGCATACCTTCCAAAGTATTATGAGCAGAAGTAAATAACTCGTCTTACATTCAATTGAGTTTCAGAACTATTGTTATATTACATTTTTATTATAAAATTTAAACTATATATTTTTTAATATATTATAATTATAATTATTATATTATTATATTATACAAACCACTCTTTTACTATAATAAACTATATTATAAATTATACTGCCGTTAAAAACACAATTTGGAGGAAATCCCGATTTCATAGGGAAAAACAAAATGGAGGTCAAGAGTGAGGAATAGTAAAAGATATAATAAAGGAGTTAATAAGTTTAAGTAAGAGAAGAGAGAGAAGGAGAGAAACTCAAAAAGTAGAGAACCCTAAAGGATGTCTGGTGTCACCATCTCATTGAAATCGACCTTGAACGGGCACAAAGGTGCTGTTACTACACTTGCGACCTCGACTGCGAGACCAGACTTATTGGTGAGTGGATCTCGTGACAAGACACTTCTTGTCTGGAACGTCGACACAACAAGCGAGGCACAACCAGAGAGCATTACCCCACAGAGATCTCTTCATGGCCATTCCCACTTCATTAGTGACTTAGTTCTTTCTTCCGATGGAAAGTTTGCTATTACCTCCTCATGGGATCAATCTTTGAGACTTTGGGATTTGGAGAAGTTCGAGTCGACCAAGCGCTTTGTCGGCCACGAGGGTGATGTCTTGTCCGTTGCTTTCTCTCAAGACAACACTAAGATCATTTCTGGTTCCCGCGACAAGACCATCAGATTATGGAACACCTTAGGCAAGTGCATTGCTACTGTGAAGAATGACAGCCACACCGAATGGGTCTCATGCGTCAGATTCGTTCCAAATTCAAAGGGAAACAAAATCGTTTCCGGTGGATGGGATAAGTTGGTGAAGACCTGGACCTTGGATCAGACTTGCAAGTTGGAGTCGACCATCACTCATCACAATGGCTTCATCAATACCATTGCTTTCTCACCAGACGGATCTATTATGGCTACTGCGGGTAAAGACGGTGTCATTGCTATGTGGTCGTTGAACAATGGAACTGGCCTCTATGAGTTCTTATATGACATCCAAGTCGGTTGCATCATCTACCAACTCGTCTTCGCTGAAAACCCAGAACACTACACTCTCATCGCTGCTACTGAACAGGGCGTCGCCGTCGTTAAGGACAAGGATATCATCTCCTTCCAGAAGACTTCAATTGCTTACTCCGTCACTTTGTCTGCTACTAGAGACACTTTCTTCACCGGACACGCAGACAACTCTATTAAAATGTGGAAGATCACTACTAAGGCAAATTGATCGCTTTTATTGACTCCTTCGGTTCGTTTGACACACTATTTTTATCGGAAAGCCTAGACCTAGTTTTCCTCCCTTTTTTCACTTAATATGTTCTCATCTGACCGATATATTATTATAGTATATTTATAGTTAAATTATAAATTGAGTATAGTAAAAAGGAACATAGTCTTAAGAGTCACATTATTGTTGCTCGTCTTCGTTTACATCGTCGTTTACATCGTTCTCCTCTTCGACCTCTTCGTTGGAATCTTCGTCGTAATTATCTTCGTCGCGGCCGTAGTCTGTCGTGGTGAAGTATTCCGATTGTGCCTCGTCGCGGGGGATGACAATGTTTTTCACGTATTCCATGAACTCGTTATCGTCGATTATAATTCTCTCGACCTCTCCGATGTCACTCTCTTCCTCAGGAACCATCTCATATAAGTTCTTCATTATAGAAGCTGCAACTAACCAATAGTCTGGCCCTATGTTCTTCTCTGCTTGAATTGCAACAGACTCTTTGTCCTTCTCAACTAACAGCTTCAAAAACTTTCCATCGTCTAATAAGGAAATAAGCACTTTCGAAACTTTAGAAGAGATCACTGCGGATATCGCCATTAAGACACTTTGTCGGACAATTGTGGACATATGATCCCCATATAATAACTCCACTAATAATTTCATGGTGTTGGACGCGACGATTGCATCGATGATGGTGTCAAAGCCGGAGAGGACAAGAGACAACACGACGTATAATAAGTTGTTAATGACACATGATGTATTCTTCTCAGTTAATGCTTTTTAAATAGTATTAAATAGTATAACATACTACTCTTCAATAATAAATACGAATGAAGAGTCAAACAATGCAAGAACAAACTTTCAAATGGAAGATATCGGGGAACTTGTTAATTTGAGTCAAAACGGACTTGAAAATTCCGGGTAAATTGTTCTGGTCTGGATAGACTAAGAAGGTTGAGCACGCGAGGATGTTAGAGACGTCACGTAAGATATGTTCCACGACAAAATAGTCCTTTGACACAAAGGCGAACTCAACAAAACTCTGTAAGAATTCGTTTTGGTTGAGTAACGAGAGAAATTTGATAGCTTTGCTATTAGTATACGATACTTTCCATACCACTATATTATGTATGAAGGTTGAGATGTTGGTGATGGTATCCAGATCAGTACTATTCATCATTGTCTGAAGAATGTTTTTGATGAAGCCGAACTTACAGATGTACTCAATGACACCAGAGTACTTATCATCGTTCTCTAAATGCATGAACTGGAAGATAGAGTCTAAGAATCCCGGGACATCATAATTCTCCATGATCGTTTTGATGATAGTCTCGTCCTCAGTGAATCTCTTATATACCAAATAATTGTCGGAAGAGATGACCGAAGACAAAACAAGACCCGCAGCTCCCATTTTTGTTTTGTTCTCGGACGCTATCGCAGCAAAGACATAGTCAACTAACTCTTGAGTCGACCCAATGACCTCAGACAACTGCGAAGGCTCCGCAAAGATAGACACACAGACTAAATGGAACTTATTGCTCAGACTTTGGTCGACGTCTTTTGGGTAATCGTACATCGTGTATTGTAATATCCTCTTAATAATGGCGGGTTCTTTACAAAACTCGACAAGAGAGCTGTTCGACTGGAACTCTTGTGGGAAGTCCTCGCACTCGAGAAGTTCTTCTAAAGTGCATTCGGATTTACTGAGTAACAAATCTATAGGAGATTGAAGTGGGGGGTAAAGTAATGAGTCGGCCCAATTCATTTCTACTTATCAGTCCATCGTTTTTGTATATCGTGACTAAAACAAACACTTTTGCTTTTCCAGAAAATTCAGTTCTTCTTTTCCTCGAATACCTGTTGCTCGACTTTTTTGTTTTTCTTTAATCATTCCCCACATTCATTACCTGTTCCATCAAAAAACACGTAGAAAAACGGGATTAGTACCTCTTTTACTACGAAACAGTTTCAAGGAAGTCGGCTTTAAGTATTGTATTATTTGTACATAGCTTTATTATAGTTAAATCAAACTATATCACTTAAACTCTTTTGTACTTCAAAATGTACTAAATGTATAATAAAATGTATCATATGTGTTTATTAGATAGGATGTAAATTAAAAACTATATATAGTATTTATATACTATATATAGTTTTTTTAAAGTAGATAAAGCAAAACTTTTAATCCAAAAGATACACTGATATGCCAATTTGCTAACGATTAGGACAAGACAAAGAACGTGCACGACACAAAATTAGAAGTTGAAATTTTGTTAAAATTTGGTAATTTAACGAAAAGTTGAGTTTTTCTCAATAAAAAAAAGTGAAACTTAAATTGGACACAATAACTGACATGAACGGAAATATGATTCGACTTGCAGGAGAGGAATGCAGAGAATGCATTATTCATGATAGCATTGTTGACGGAGAGGGACTGAGAACCACAGTGTTCACACAGGGGTGTCTGCGTAAGTGCCCGAATTGTCATAATCCCAAAACACATGCTCTCGATGGTGGGAAGTTGTACGACATTGAAGATATTTGTAATGAGATAGGAAAGTGTGGAGGACAGTCTGGTATAACAATTTCTGGTGGTGAGCCTATGCTCCAAGCTAAGGAGTGCATCAAGTTGGCAAAATACACAAAGGATGTATTACACCAAAACGTGTGGTGTTACACTGGCTACACGTACGACGAGTTGATTGAGAAAGGAACCGACGACCAAAAGGAACTTCTCAAACATATTGATGTTTTAGTCGACGGACCGTACATCGAAGCGAAAAGAAACTTGGAACTACTATTTAGAGGAAGTGACAATCAGAGGATCTTACGTCTGAAGGATGGAAAAGTGGTTTCGATCGACAAGGATACAAACTACTCTTCTTTTGAATAATTATTATTTTCATAATTCCTCTTTTTTTTTCCTTCTTTTTTTCGTTCATTCTGCATATCTCATCACATCCCTTTTTTCCACAATCTCTTTCTTAGAAAAATGTCAAATAAAATTAAAAAATGAAACGAAACGTTAAATATGAATCAAAAAGCTACACAAATTTTTACAATAAAATGTGTCAATTGAAAGCGAAATGTCGAAGATTAAAAACACAACAATTAACTCTAGTTTTAAAAGTATATTGAAAATGAGATATGATTTTATTCCCAAGATTGCAAAGCCAGAATAAAGGCAAATTTGGGCAAAAAAAACATAAGAGAAACAATGAGAAAATGACTGCTCTAAGCGGTCAATGTACACAAGACACCTCTTCAAATAGTAGCAGCAGCAACTCTGGGAGGTGGCAGACGGTTACCTTTTCTCTTGTGTTGTTGAAAATGAGCCTCAAACGTATTTCGCATAGTTTAAGACAAAAATGGAAGAAACTGAGAATTACTAAACGAATGTTCCTGAGCAGGCCAAACACAGAACAACGCGAAGAGATTCTGATCGATGCCGTCAGAAACAAGAGAGCTGAGTGGGTGCTGAAAGAACTCGAGAAGTCCACGGACAACGAATGGATCAAACACTCACTGAAAGGGTTCAAACTCCTTCAGGCCGCAGTTGTGAACGGGTTTGTCGGACTGACGACGTACATACTCGACACATTTCCAGAAAGGCTCAACTTTCAAGACCTCTATGGAAAGTCGGTGTTGTTCTATGCAGTCGAGAAACAGCAGTGGGATGTCGTTGAGTACTTGATGACAAAGTCGATCAATTATAACTTGGTCGAAAAACATGGAAATACAGTGTTGCACATCGTTGCGGCGCAAAAAATGCCGAAAGAGAAAAGCACAACGCAATTGGAGCTCGTAAAACGGCTCGTTTCGAGGAGGGTTGTTGTGAATGCACGGAACGACTTGGGAGAAACACCATTGCACATAGCGTGCCTCTATGCGAATAAAAGTCTCGTTGAGACGTTGTTGAGCCATAAGGCAAAAGTAGAAGTCGAGAGTTGGAAAGGAATGACGCCATATGAATACTCATTGTATTCTGATCAAATTGTTGTTGATTTGTCGCAAATGAGCGACGAGGACGTGTCGAGCAAGGGAAGCCCAAGCGATTTGGAACTGCCAAAAGACTCGCCTGACGTGAGCAGCGAACATTCTGACCCTAGTACATGCGAAAAAAAGAGAGTTGTCATGAATAAGGACAATGTTGGGGTTATTAGACAAAATTTGTCACCATCGTTATTCAAAAGGGACTACTCCCCACGTTTCCGTAAACACGAAAAACAGCGTTCACTCGACTCTCTCGATGAGTCTAAAATCATGACAGCTAGTAAAGGCTCGACTAAGTTGGTCAACGGCAATTTCTCGCCAGACGATGTTAAATTTGTGAAATACCGAAAATACGGAATCGACGAGGAGCGGTACAAAAAGCTCGAACAAACAGCCATTGAGATGGGAAAGAATATGAACAAACCGAAAATGCTACCACCTCGCCCGGAATACACCAAGGGGAAGAAGTTTAGAGTACTGTCTCTTGACGGCGGAGGAGTCAAGTGCGTTTATCAGTGCGCAGTCCTTAAAAAAATCAGCGAAAAGTTCCCCAATTTTTTCAATGAAATCGATTTGATCACGGGGGTTAGTGCAAGTTCCCTTCCTTGTGCTGCCATTTGTCTTGGGCTTGATCTCGAAACGACGCAAAAAATGATGGAAGCGATGTTGTACGAAACTTTCACAAGAGAAATCCACAAAGCAGGAATTGCAGGGCACCAATACTCGAATAAGTTTCTCTTTGTGATGGGGGACCAGGTATTTGGTAATTTGAAACTGGAAGATGTGACCAAAAAAATGTGTATCCCATCGTTTCTGATTGACACGGGAAAAAACTCTGAAGAGAGGGAGTCTAAAATAATGGCGTACAACAACTTCGATGGCAGTGAAGTGCCGTACTCTCTCACAGAGGTGTGTATCGAATCTGCAGCAGCTCCGGGGTACTTTGGGTCGGTCGACGGACATCTTGATGGTGGAGTAATCATGAACGAACCATGTGGGATTGTCATGCCAATGATCCTTGGGGAGTACGGACTCAACGTAGACAAGGACGATCTTGTCATTCTTTCTCTTGGGGCTGGCTATCCAGCGGCGCCTTACATTCCACTCGAAAACGTTTTTGATGCCGGGGTTGTCAAGTGGATGCCACACATGCCCGATTTGCATATCGAAAGTCGTAAGTTCTTTGTGGAGCTTGAGGCGAAACTCATGTTGGGTGATCGGTTCTTCCGACTCAACCCAAAGTTGCCACATTATGTCGACTTGGACGATTGCAAAGATATGGAACTCATCAAAGAGATGGGAAACTCGGTTGACATGACGGAAACGTTCGCATGGCTTGAGAGAAACTGGTAATCGAGTGTTTAGATTTGTTTGCATCTTTAGTTCGCATATGACAGCAATTAGCTGTCTCCTATCTAAAAAAAAACATCATTGAACTATACTGAATAGTTGTTGGTTAGTTCAAAAAATTTGCTTAATTTTTTAAAAAGCAGTTTTTTATCCTTGTAGATTGGCAGAAAGTCGGGAAAATATAAATAATAGTTATATCTATAACCAATTATTATATTTTTAATAAATTATGAGTTTTAATTAATTGTTAAAATTAGAAAAATACTTTTTGCAACAAAATAAACAAATTTTAGCAAATTGTATCGAAATAGGAGATATTTTACATCAAACGTTTTTCATAGAAATGTTTGATAAAAATTATTTTAATATTTGTTATTAAATTATTAGTTAAAGTTTAATATAATATAGTTTTGTAAATAGTAAATTATTACAATTAAAAAAATACAAATTTAAATCAAATAGCCAAGATCAAGTTTTTTTCCAAAATAAATATCATAATGTTATAAAAAAAATGTTATTAAATAATAATGATATTAAATTAACTATTTTATTTAAGTTTAAAATACTATAATAGTATAATAACATAAATGATTCGTAATACAATCAAATTATAGAAGTTTAAATTAAAATGATCAAAACGATTATTTTAAAAATACAATACATTGTAATATATTAATAATAAAACAACTATATAAATAAATTAAATATAATTACAATTGATACTCAAACAATACAAAGAAATAGATAAATAGTGATACACATAAACAAGAAATTAATCCAAAAGAGTGTCCTATCCGTCACAACAATTATACACAAAAAGGTTAGGCGCCACTCTGAAGGCATTTATTTTAAAACAAGAACATCCCATATGTGAAATTAAGGATTTCGATTTTTTGCTCTATAGCATCATTCCACATAAATTTGCTTTTACACTCTTTGACTGCTATTTTCAGCTGAGGGTCAGTATTTCCTTTTATAATGGCAGTTAAATAATACTCGAATTCATCACAGATCACTGGCTGAATAACATTAAAATCGGCTTCCAGTAATTTTAACCATTGGACGTATCCCGTCTCTTTAGTCCGTGCAAACACAAAGACGTTTTCTATTACAAGTCCAAGAAAAAATGCGAATATTTTGAGTGTAAATTTCAAATTGCCGCACTTGTGAGTGAGTTCCATTAATTTTCCGATGATTCCCCAGTCTTCCACGTTCACACCAAACAAAGAGTTCTTCACGTTATTTAATTCTTGTTTATGAATAACAAACAAACACAAAAATTGTCATCAAAGCCGAGTGTCAATAATGTTTCAGCAATATTCTTTGTTAAAAAGACACGCGTTCCTTCCACAAAATGTTGTTCAAGAATCTCTTCAAAGGTTATATTTGTACTCTCACACATTTGAAACGCTGACATCCGTGATACCCCCCTCGTCACTTCAGGTCCTTCAATCGAGTCTGTGTCTAAAGGGGATACTATTTGTCCTTGTAAAGTACTAGGACTCGTCTGCTCGACTCCACATTTCTTCTTCTTTTTAGTCGACTCTTTCGACATGATCAAATTGATTTCATCTTCGACTGATGACGTGTCAGATGCCATTTTCTTTCGTATGAGAAGATTGATGTCCTTTTCAATCATAGTGAAATGAACCCATTTTGTTGTTAAGTTGTTGAAGTCGACAAGGAAGATATCAGTGAGAGCAGAATGCTTACGAGACCCACTCTTGGTCGCTTCATCATGACACTTCCCATAACACAAAAGTTGTCCTTTACCTACAGATTTCACAAACACCTCTTGCTTGATTGCTCGCATATCTTCTTGAAGAAAGACAGTACGCCGCTGCATTGTTGTGTCCTTCCAGAGAATGTACTGGTATAGCTTCTTCATACTTGACATCTCTACCTTTTGATTTTGAAGATATGTACATCAAGAAGCTGTACTGGTTATATCAGCTTTCATACATGTACTTTTTACTCGTGTTTTTTTTTGCACCAGTTTCAAGAGAATTAAATCTTGGTTTGAATAATATCTTTTTCTTTACGTATTATAAATGTTATGCCAAACATACTGCATTTAGACCTTTTTGTTTCTTATTGTATCGATTATTCAAAACATGAAGTGGAATAAAATAAATTTTATCGATATGGTCAAATACAGAATAAAATGCTTAAGAGTGAACAAAGAATCATTATACAGACTTGAAAATGCCAACTTGAAAAACTTGGGCAAAAAGACAAATTTTATAATTATAGTTATTAACAATTATGACAATATGATTTGTTTTGTTATATTCGACCCTAAGATATACTGATGAAAAAAATAACCTGAAATTGTCTATAACATTTTTGGGGCTATTTTTTATTTTTAATTAATTATTGTTATTTGGACATTAATGTTAATGAGTTGTTTAATAACAAGATTTTTCTATTATGATTATTATATTTAGATATAAAAGCGGTCTTTTCCCTTATCAAACAACTCCAAATTTCTTTAGTTCAAAGATATTTTGCTTTGTTTTTTTATTTGAAATTTCTATTCGTTATTTTTAGTATAACATTTTTAATAAAATGTTTATTTGACGTTGTCTGAAACTGGACATTCATTATAATGTCCAGTCCTTTATGATTCTTTAAACAAATAAGTGATATTAGGTTGATTATTAATTCGTTTGATTGTTTCAATTTTAATCAAGAATTAGTTGGTTCGTTAATATTGTGTGGATATAGATAATAGAAAAAATGTAAAAAACAAAGAACAAAACAGCTCAAATTATATTGACAAGTGGGTGACTATTTAACCCCAACATGTGGTATAATAACAACAAAACCATGTTTTAAAAATAGAACAAAACGGTATCTTCTGGTGGTTTTGTTCAATAGTTTTCAACCATCTTTTTAATAAAAAAATAAGTATAGTTTTTAATAAAAAATATCATAATTAAACTATAATACAAAATTGGTTATACTGAAAGTGTTGGATAATGATCATCATTAAAATGATACGAAGAGAGTTTATACAATTTAAATTATATGTACTCAAAAATGTATTTGTTCAACAGATAATGTTTATCCTTATTTTATCATTAATATTGGATGTCTCTTCATACAATTGTAGTTATGGGTGCGAGCAAGACAATTGTATATTAGACAATGTTTGTATGTTATGTAAAAATGGATTTCAACAAGATACTTCGTGTACAGATTGTAAAGGATTTAATTTTTCTGAAAGTATTTCAGAGACAAATCCACTTTATGTTAAATTATCTCAAAGTTGTACCAAAGTTGATTCTTCGTTAGTTGTTAATAAAACAGCAAATAAAGATATTTCAAAATTAATAACAACTGACACCATTTTAACACTTACTTTTGATGAAAGTACAATGTTTGATTATGGTCCTTGCTATAGAGAAGAACACAATACAAACGATAAGTATAAAAGAGGACATTGGATACGTTTTGAATTTGAAGATACCATTGAAGATACAAAAACAATTGAATTGTTTTTTAATTTTAAGACTGAAAAGAAAAGTGAATTGCACATCGATTGTGGAGACATTGACCATAACACTTTAAAATTGGTCTGTTTAGCCAAAGATGTTATATCAGAATCAAAGAAAGTGACATATCCACTTATTAAATACAGAAAGACTGGAACCAAATATGTCATCTACTTTTATGTTTATGTGAATGATGCAACTAACTTTGAAGTTGACATTTCAGCTCAATTTTTAAGTAACTGGAAACCTGAAATCACCAAATCTGTTTACGATTCAGACTTGAAATTTTTTGATCGAGCAGAAACAATGGTATTCAATGTATATCGAAATGGTTATAACATTTATCCAACATGTTATCCTCATAAACTCTCAAAAGCAATTTTCTTTGAGGTCTTTCTAACTTCTGAAGAGTGGATTTTGATATATTCAAATCGAGAGGGTGGGTATCGATTTCTTCAAGAAGTAGATGAATTCAATTATTCAAAATGTGTTGGCCTTTGGGAACCATTAAAATTTAAACATCAAAAAACTTTGAGAGTTGGTTCTATTCATGGGTATGTCCAAAAAGGTACAACCAGACGTTTGTATGCCGTTTTTAGTGATGACAAGAAAGAATACATCAATTTAAAAATATCAAAACTATGTCCTGATGGATGCAATAGTAACACGGGTAACGGGTATTGTTCATTTCTTCGTCAACAGTGCGTATGTAATGATGGATTTGGAGGTGATAATTGCATCAAAAAGTGCTATCACAACTTTACTTGGCAAGAGGGTATAGATCATTCAAATTTGTGTTATTATGGTTCTGAAGGATGCAATTCAATGTGTACATGCGAAGAAGGATACACATTGGACAACAATTTATGTGTTTCAGCACATTGTCTTAACAGTGAAATAGATACAACAAAAGAATGTTTCAGAAACAGCGAAGGGTGTTCTTCTTCTTGTAAATGTATTGCGTCGAAAGGGTATGTCTTTGGGAAAGATGGCTATTGTAAAGTGAAAACATGTGGTAATGGATTAAAAGAAATGTTTGTTAATGATTTTGGGGAAACAATAAGTGAAGAATGTGATTCAGTGAATCATTGTGATGAACTGTGTCGATGTGAGAATGGGTATATTGGAGATATGGAAGGTAAATGTGTAATTAATTACTCAAAGAATTACGAATTTATTTTTGGATTAACTGGGTCACTTGCTGGGTTGTTTTTAGTATGTTTATCTATTATAGGAATGACTCTCATTATTATCAACAACATCCAAAAAGGTCGTAAATTCAGTGACCTCCAAACAAAGGAGTATTACCATTATATACAAGGAAGTAAGAAAAATAGTTTATTAATAGAAAAGAAATTCACAATTCATCCAAATGAGTTGGACTTTGGCAATGATGAGAATGCAACTGAAATTTTCGAGACGAGGTTTGAAAAAATAGAAATAAGAAATTATTCAAAGAAGAAACATATGATGGTCATTTTCCATGTTCCACAAACCCCAAAATACTCGATAGTGTTTAACAAACAAGTTGTATTTATATCAGCGCTCAAGAAGCGTACAACAATCACATGTTTTTTGACATTGAATTGTTCAACAAAAATCTATGGTACTAAAATACCTTATACAGTCTGGTTTTCTTATTCTTCAATTGCTCTCAAAAGTATTCAAAAGCTTCTTGAAGATAAAACGTTTGAAACCTGGACAAAAGAAGATCAAGATAGATTCGATACCATTGAAAGTTTGATTGAGTCGCGTTACAACGGCTCTTTAGAAATACAGACTTCTGCTGTCAATTCAACTCATTTGGATTTGGATGAGATTCGAATGAGTGAAGATGTTATAGCTGAAGGTGCAAGTGGGAAAATACACCTTGGAATGTTTAAAGGAATTCCAGTCGCTGTGAAGAAATTCAATTGGAAAGGACTTCCAGAAGACGAAATATTACGACTGAAATTAAGTGTTTTGAAAGAATGTGAAGTGATGAACAAATTAAGAAATCCATTTGTTGTGAATTACATAGGATCTGTGACATACACTGAAGATATTATCATCGTGAGTCAATACTTTACTTTGGGTAGTTTAGCTCAATATATTAATAAAACCAAAAAGAGGAATTTTTCATTATGTGATATAACAAAGATGAAGATGTTACTTGACACATCAAGAGGGATGCGATTTCTCCATGAAAATAAGATACTTCATTTGGACTTGAAACCGGATAATTTGTTGGTGAATTCTTTATTTCCAGACAGTGCTTGTTGCATCAAAATCACTGACTTTGGCACGTCACGAACAATCAAATGTACAAGGTGTACAAACAATCAAGAAAAGGGTTTAGGCACTCCACTTTATCTTGCACCAGAAAGTTTCAAAGATGTGTATAGTCAGTCAAGTGATGTCTTTTCCTTTGCAGTAACTGCTTGGGAAGTATTTCATGAAGAAAGTCCTTACGAACAAATGAATTCGATCTTTGCTATCAAGTCGTTTGTTATAAATGGAGGGCGTTTAGAAATTGATTCCGAAAGGGTGACTCCTGCGCTAAAGACTCTAATAACTCGATGTTGGAGTAACGAACCCGACCAACGTCCTGGCTTTCATTATATTGCTCAAATTCTTTCTCAAGAAACAGATGTTTTACTTTCAGACCACGCCACTGCCAATAACACAGACATAGAGACTTTTGTTTCTCAAAAGAATCAGCTTTTATCCGAGACACTAGTTTATTTAGAAGAGTGATCAAAGACTCTATTTTATGTCATCTATCTATTTTTAGTTATGTTCTATTTCTATATAGTTTATTTTAATAACAATGTTCTAATAACTAATTCAACAAAAATATGAAGTTGAATACCTTAGTCTTCCTCCTCTACATCTTGTGACGTCGACTCTTCGTCCTCCGCCTCTGCGAGTTCTTCTTCTTTGCACACCACACATGGCTATTAATGAATTCTCTTCATACAAATTAAAATACACCAAATACAAACGTCTCTCTTGACGGTGCAGAATCCTCCGTCCTTCTCGATCTCTTCTTTGATCCGTGCGATGACCTCATACATCACTTCGATACCCTTTTGTCTATCAGTCATTGACAAGTGCATCCCATATAGTGGCGACGAGACCAATTTAATGACCAACCCACTCTCCGGGGCAACAGTCAACCCTTTCATTAATGCATTTTTAACGGCAGAAACACCCGCTTTCGCATAGCAAGTGACTTCGATATCTGCTCTGAATTTGAGTGGTTGAATCGTGAAGTAATGGGCTATCACCCCTTTCAACGCTTCCAAAGTCTTTTCGTCGATGTTATAGGGCTTAAAGATATCGGGATCCGTTAAACTCTTCTTAAAAGCGTCATGAAGAGATCCGTGTTCTTTCGCCAAAGGCCATCCAAATTGTTTATACAAGTCTTCCATTGAGACGTTCATCTTTTGTGCTACAAGTCGAATCACAAGATGTGCTTCTTTGTCCTTCGCGTACTTCGTTAGAAACGCAGACTTGGCTTCCGGAGTGGTTCGCTTCAGTGACAAGTCGATAAACCCGCCCTCAGAATTGACGCGAATGACCGTCGCAACTTCCTCTTTCCCTACTCGCGCAATTCGTGTTTGTGTGAACCGACGTCGCGAGTGCTCCGACATAGGAATCATCCCTTGAATGTCGTCATATTCTTTCAATGCAACATATGTCCCCATCCCATTCGAACTCACTACAGTCACCAAACACAAATCGTCCTCGCTTGGAAAGGCTTTCTCGTGCATACGGCAATGAAACATAGGGTTCTCGTGATCAGGCACACTCATCTGAATTTTCAAGTTTCCTGTGTTCCACCATTTTCTAAATTCTTATTCAAATGACCTTTAACGTCTAGTCCAATCTGTTTAAAATTCCGTTCAAACTGATTGGTGGAGGGTTTCCTCTTATTGAAGCAAATCGACTCTTCAAGACAAACACACATTTTAACTATAAAATATAGTAAATTAATAATAAACTAATAGTAAAAAATCAGTCTGTTTTTACTTCCTTTTGAGTCTTGTTACCGAAATTAGGGTTTCTGTCGGGCTCGTTGATGTACTGAGCGTCGTTGTCGGTGCTCTTGTCGGTCACTTTCATAGAGAAGTCCAAGTCACCCATAGCCATATTGCTCTTCTTATCGACGATGATATAACAAAGAGCGTGGAAGATAGTTAAGAGTGATATAAAGAAGAGAAGCCCGATAGTGACATAGAACAAGTCATCTTTGCAGTAAATGTGTTTCTTTTGAGTCTTAAAAGTCGAGACGATGAAACTTTGACAGAAGGCGTGGGCGTTGTAAGCGTGGATGTATAAATAGATGGAGACAAACATCACGATCTGCCCGAAGACTAATTGAATGTACTTTAACTTCGTCGTGATCAAATAGGATATCAAACAAAAAACAGTGGAGAGCCCTACAGTCGTTTGAACATATATCATGTCATTCACACTGAATCCACATTGCGTGTAATTGTTATCGACTTTATACCGAAATGGCCGAATCGTATCACATCGAATATAATCCCCTGTCCCCTAAACTATTAATTCTTGTTATACTATATCTACTACTAATATACTATAAAAGTGCCCGTAATTAATTAATTAATTAGTAATTAATTATTCAGTAACAAACATATTCAGTAGACTCACTGTTGGTCCGCTTCAACACAAAGGCAGACAAAACAAGCAATGGAATTATCACTAATGTATCTACCCGCATTTTATTCGGTATTTATCAGTTCACTTTTCTTGTAAAGAAGTTATTTGTTACTTCTCAGTGTCCATTGTATTCATATTAAGTATAGTTCTTTTATTGGTTTATTTAACCATCGATCATACTAGATTAGTATAGTACTATTATATTATTAAATAATAAATCAAAAAGTGGTGTAATTTATTTTAAATTATAATAGAATTATTTTCTATTTCAAATTATTTTTGAATCTAGTATATTAATAATAAATTTAATTATATACTTATGAATATATTTAATTTGTCCAGAAATGTATTGCTTATTGTGTGTTTTTGAAATTTTCTGATTATTTCTTACAATAACAATCACTTTTTACTTATTATAGATATAACCCGAAATTTCCGAGATTTAAAGGCAAAATTATCAGTTCATAATTTAGACGGAGCAGGAAAGAGCTGACAACGAAAAAACACAAGTAATTGGTCACAAGAGTGCGACTTTGCCAACGACTGAAGAAATTGTTTTGTTTGTTAAAAGATTGGTGTTTTTTAGTGGTTTTAACACTATTTTTATTTCGAATTATATTACTATGAACAATTGCAAACTTGGTATTATACTTCTGTAAATTCGGGAAATTATACTAAATACAAAAACTAGAAGCAATAATCCAAATCAATTCCCATCAGTTGGATTCTGTTTTCAAAACAAAGAAAATTACAAGCTCTCTTTATTTTTTACAATGCGGTTTTTTCGTCCCAAAAACGATTATTTTACTCGTTATTGTGGTTTTAAAACAAATTAACCATATGTAATAATTTATTTGTTATAAATAAATAACAATTTCATTAAATCAAACTTGGTTGTGCATTTTTGGGATATAATCGGTATATAAAAATATTGAAAATATGCGTCAAAACAAAAAATCAATCTCTCATACAAAATGAAAGATTGCCATTCTTCTTCACAAATTTACGATGTATACAATGATCTTCATTTCTTAAGTGCAGTCGGATCCAAAAAACCGGGGCTTTCTCTAAAACTCAAAATTTTTTATTTGTTTATTTGAATTATAAAAAACTTAAAAGGAGGTTTGATGTGGCAATTTCGTTCTTTTCTTCCCAAAAAAACATTTCACGAAAATGGGTTACGTCCTTTTGCCTAATACTAGCGGGGTACAACATTCATAACAACATCCGTTATAATCGAATCCTTGTTTGTGGTCCTTCTCAAAGCACAAATTCCCAATTGTTTTTTAATCTTTACAAACTAATTGACTGAGCAATGAGAGAAATTGGATTTGTAACAAACAACCAAAGTTCGAAAAAAATTGAAAGGAGTATTTTGGAGAAAAACATACCAAAAAATTACAAAGCAAAAACTTTTTTGATATTGAAAAAAAATTGCATCGGAAATAGAATTTGAAAAGACCCGAAATGGCCGTGATAAGTGACGCTAAAAAAACACAAAAGACTACGAAGAACATTTGGAAAAAAAGAAAAAGGAAATATGTTATTTAAATATATCACGTCGTCACGCTCGACAAATATAGAACAGCAAAAAACCAAATCCAAAAGACAGTCCACTAATTAAAAAACGGCAAGAAAAACAAGTCAACAATTGGATACACATTCCGTTTAAAACCATTTCAAACGGTTCTCTCACGACTTAAATTGGTTCTCCAAAACTCTATTCTCACATGCAACCAACAATTTTCAGACCAGTCACACTCCCTTCTTTCCAACCTTTCAAGACCTTTTTCCCACTCGTCACCACCGTCAACATATCAGACGACAGCTTCGTCGAAGACTCCATCAAACACAAAAAGAAGCGATCAACTTCAGTCGGCGATGAGTGCCAATCATCCCTTTATGCACCAAAACGCGCAGAAAGCGTTGGCGTGAGCCAAAGACAAAAACTCACTAAGGGGAACCTCAACGCAGCCGGGCTTGGCTACATTTCTTCTGACGACAAGAAAGAGCGCGTGTTTTATTGGATCGACACTATCAAAGAGACAGACGTTTATCCCCATCCCTCAACGCTCTAATACCAACACCTTCACACCCTTGTACAGTCTATTGATTCTTATTTGTCTTTTAGCATTATGGTTCTCGTTTTTAACAACAATTTAATTTGTCGTGGAGGGTCTTCAATTCGCATTTCCCTTCCATTTTTTCGTCCCAAATAACTGTTTGTTCCAAAAACGAAATCTCCCCTTCAATTTCATCTACTCTATTTTTGTGTTATTCTTATGGTTTTTTATAATTTAAAATTAATTTCTTTTTTCCCATTTTTAGGTTTTACCAAAAATTTTGGATTTCACGTTTTTTAAATACACAAACTTCCATTCTAAATGTTGTGTTTGTTTTTTTAAAACAATATTTAAATATTTTACAATTTATTAATACAAGTTTTATTTTAATAAATTTTGTTTTTATTATTTACATTTCAAAACAAATTTATCGTAACTATATATTATAACAAATAAATATATAATTTATAGTATATAATTAAAAAAAACAATCACAAATCTTTGATTTTGTATTGATTTGTATTTTTTGGAATAAAAAATCGGAATAATTTGAATGTTTTTTAGCTTATTAGAAATAATGACGAAAAATCAAGTAAAAAACAATTTGATGGACAACAATAAATGTTATAAAAATTATAGTTTAATTTAGATTCAATACCTTAGAATTGGTATTTGCCAGACAATGTTATTTTTTTTATACACAAATCAAAAAAACTTTGTAAAAATTTTGTAAACAAAGGTGTTTATAAACTTCAACAACAAAATGTTATATATAACATAACAATCACTCATCAACCACACTAAAAGCATCGTCGCACACAGACCTAAATGTTTGAATCGCGTCATACCTAAACCAATCATCCAACGTTTTTATTTCCTTTTTGTGTGAGTCTGCCTTGTACTTTGCAAACAGCGCATCCAAATTCTTGTTGATTTCGTCTAACCCGCTTTCCATCTAAATTATCACTTTTTTTATTTTTTTTTATATTTTTTTCAAATTGTATTTGTATAGTAAATAAAACTATTAAAATAAACTATGTTTCTACTTTTTCTCCTTTGCGATTCTGATAATGTTATTTGCCGATACGTTGTACTCTCGTTGAATTAAGCCATCACCTTTGGCAAGGTTGAGTGCCTTTTTCAAGTAGTTTAAAGCAAGTGGATACGACTTCTTCTTGTTAAGAACCACACCAATCCTGTAAAACGCTTTGACGTTGTTTTTGTCAAATTTCAAAACCTCTTCCGACTGCTCTTTAGTCTCATCGAGTCTGTCGAGCTTCAAGAAACACAACGAAAGATTCGAATGGATGAGCGCAAGCTGCTTTTTGATGTCTTCAATGTGCTCCTGATACCTCTTGTCATCGAGCATTGTGTGTAGAATTGCGCAACAGCTCTCATAGACTGATGCAGCGTCTTCAAAGCTCGACGTATCAATGAGTTCTTTCCCTCGACTTTTGAGCTTAAGCACCTGTTCTTTCTGCTCATCGTATGTTTTGAGACGGACCGATTCGCCAATCTCAATCACATCAAAACTAATTGTCACTTTCTCATTTGGGCCAACCTTCTCTTTCACTAAACTTTTTCCAAATATCTCAGAAGCGCTGCCCTCAATCTCGTATTTTCCTTCTAAAAAGGTTCCCTCGACCTTCTCATCAATTATTGATAACACCTCCCCGTTCCCAACATCAAATCTCACAGTATCTTCTTCTCTCATTTTTTCGGCTTGGATGACGTAATGAACTGTAAATAAGAATTTCAATTATGAGTGAGATAAAAAATAAACTTTCAACCGAAGACGCCTTGTCGACAATCTTGTTCGTTTTGTCTTCCTCAATCCGCAAAAACCTCATTGTTTTTTAGTTTTTTCTTTTCAAGTTTTTTAAAACAAACTACAATAAAACTATAATAGTATTAATAATAAACTATAAAAACAGCCACAAATCCATGCAGTTATTCGTGTCACATCTCCCTCTTTTTCGGTGAACTCAGTCTTGGCTCCAAAGAAATTGCCAATTTCGCCGTCGATGATAAACCCCATAGTTTTCTTCAGCCAGAAACCGTAAAAAATCCCAAAGAGATTTTTAGATCCATCTTGAAAATACGTTGGGATTGCATCGGCGGAACGCTTAGGATTGAAAAGGGTTGTTTTTCCACTATCAGAGTATATGAAAAGGCTCTTGTCTCCGTCAAACGTGTCTTGCATAACCTCCTTTGGCATCAAGCTGTGAAAACTCCCAAAAGAACCACTTTTTGTCTCGACATGAATTAAAACATTTTTCTGGTTTTTCGTTTTAGCAAAGAAAACTGATGGGACAATTTTGTCGACTTTAGTGTCGAACAAACATTTTGTTGGGTGGAGATGCGTTCGCTGAAAAACGCATTCGATGACATTTTCGGGTATGACCGATTTTTCTTTTTCGGCGTTGTCTATTTTATCTTCCTTTTTTTCGACTTTTTCGTCTTCATCAATTTTCACAACAAGTTTTTCGTCTTGTGCTTTTTCTTCGATTTTTTCGTCTTTTCTTTCGACTTGTTTTCCCCCCAAAAAACATTGGATTATTTGTTCTTGTAATTTATTATTATCTTTCTCATTCAAGCTCATCATGTTTTGAGTTTGACCGATGATATTCATCAAGCTTTGACTATTTTCATTTCTCATCTCAGCTTCTCCTTCATTGACAATTGCAGGAGCCTTTTCCTCGTTCGTTTGTGGGACATTCTTATAGACGTACAGTCTTAATTCGTTGAGCTCTTTTCTCATTGACTTTACTTCTTCCAGAATTGATCCAAGAATTTCTTTATTATCCATTTAACGATATTTAGTTCATGTAGTTCGATTTCTTTTCGTTCTTTTTTCATATAGTACTTTTTTTTAACAATTATATTATTATTGTATAGTACATAACCCACCCACAAATTACAGCAGTAAATAACCAAACGAGAAGTCTACGGAGTCGAGTTGTTCCATAAACCCGACTTTCTTCTTAACGTCCCAGTCGTTCTTATCTAGTCCCGGGCAAAGCCAGTGGTCTGCCAAGAAGCATTGAGTTCTTTCTTTGTTCTTTGGTTGTACTTTGAAGCTGTAGTGCATCAGTTGTTGAATAAATCCGTTGTTAGGTGCTATCAGTGGGCGGACCTTCATTACGTGGTTATATGCTTCTTCAAAAGTCATCCCGGTTTTAATTAAATAGGCAATGACCAACGTTGCTGATCGGGACACCCCCATTTGGCAATGGACCAACACACTTTTCTCCGTTTTGTCTATGAACGTATTGATCGAATCAAACTGGCTCAACAAATCAGTGTCTTCTAGATCCTCCACACACAACCACTTCCGCGATTTGATACATCCCGGGATCTTTGGCTCAACCTCGATTATAGATACAACTGACTTGATCTTGTACCGCTCTAACAATTCCGCACTCTCAGCTGCCTCGAGGCTACCAAGATATAACTTACTGGGAATGACCTCACTAATTAGCGTCCAGTCTTCCATTGTCCCTTTTCTATTATGAAGTTATTGTTATTTTCTTGCTAAATTAAACTACTATTATTTATAGTTATATTTTACTATAATCAGAGCTTTGTGTGGTATCTATACAGTTATTAAACTAAATGATAAATTTTAATACAGCTTTTTAGTAAACCATAATTTATGACAAAAAAACTATATGATATAATACACTACACATGTAATTAGAGTTACTAGTAAAAAGAACTATACAAACACCAATCAATTCATGAAGAACGGCTTTCTGTGTATGTCTGGGACATCTCCTCGGTCTCTCATTCTCCGATAAGCGGCATTGACCTCTTCAGGCAATAAAGGACCGGCGCCTCCTTTGTCGTCCTCTCTGACTCTTTGTGTCTCTGAGACGAGTTCTGCCAAGAACACTTTACAAACCGCGGACATGACGTGTTGAGTATCTTTTGGAACAACGAGTGTGTCGTCGATGCTTTCCATGACCGACGCGACCTGTTTTCCCTCGAAGAAGATGTCAGCGTTGTCGAGGTAAGCTTTCTTGAAAGTTGGGTCTAACAATTTGAGTTGTTTCTTCTTCTCGACGGCATCCATCTCCTCGTCGAACGTCGAGACGCCGTTCTGGTCGAGAAACGGCTCGATGATTTGCTTTAAAACTTTTAAAGATCTTGTCTCGGTAGACTTCTGTGGCGCATCAGTAGCAGTGCCTTTAAGAAGCTCATCAGGAAAGGCGGCTTCTTCAAAGCCTTCTTCGGTTTTTATGGTATCTTCGTCGTCATCATCTTCTAATGTGTTGTTGTCGTCTTCTTGAAAAGTGTTGTTCGTCTCATCATCCGGAGCATCATCAATGGGTGGGGGGACTTGAACGCTCTGGGAAAATGAGGGAAGAGATGGAATCTTCGCGTTTAAGGATGGGAGTGGCGGCTTCGACATTCTGACACGTCTCAATTTGTGAGTTGCGAGATTGTTGGTTTTTTCTTTTTTTACTCATTTTGTCAATTGTGGTGATGCTGTTTCCCGTTTGTGTGGTTAAAAATATGGCAAAATTAAGATAAAAATCAAATTTATTAAGTCGAAGAAAAATGAAAAGTCGTGATTGTCGCATCGGAAAGAAAGTGCATTTGGGGCGAAAAAAGTGAGAACAAATTGATGGAAGACTTACTTGGTATTGTCAAAGACAGTATCGAAGAAAAGGTGAAACAGGACGTGGACTATTACCACACAAAGAACATTTACCACAACGCGAAGAATGACTTGAAATTCTTGTTGAAAAAGAAGGAGATACTCAGCGAAAACATGTGGAAAAAGGATTATGCAGAGGAATACCAAATGACCTTGACACAGATTGTTGCAAAGAACTTCGAGATCGAAGAGTCGCGCGTCATATTGCACGACATGAAATCGCGGCGAGAGCGGCAGTTATAACAAAAGGTTTTTGTTTTTTTATCTATCTAAAAAATCAGAATGAACACAGAAATACAGGAACCCCTCGACACCTTTTATGGCAAGGAACTTGGGTACACATTGGATATTCCACTTTTCAACACAAGTGGTGATGGAAATATCTCAAAAACACCAAAAGACCCGATGACGCAGATTTACGAAATTGATGTGATGTCGTTATGCGACCTCCAGAAGTTTCAAATCAATTGGGGTTTCTTGGAAAGTCATCACAATGACGTTCTTTCCGCGATCAGAAGTGTTGAAGAGAAGATGTATCAAACCGTCCAAAAAGACTGTCTTTTTGAACCATTCATGTGGCAGCTTTTCTCTCAAAGACCAACTTTCGAGCAATGTTACACCAAATTTTTGGAAGTTTTTGGTGAAAGTTCTGTTGGTTACGTCGTTGAGCTTTGGAAGACTTTCATTTATCTCCACGTCTCGCAGTGATTCCTTTTTTAACTGTTTTTATTCCACTTCATGAAGTCTGATTTTCTTGCATTTATATCAACAATTTGATTCGTTTGTTTAAATGAGTTGTATGTAACTTTTTTAATAATTAATTACTAGTTTATGCTAACTAGTATCATATTATATATTATAATAAAATGTAGTAAATTACAAATAACGGGACGTACACAGAAAAGTGATGAAAAAAACGGGAATTCAATTACACAATGAGGCACTCCTCGACGCCGACGGCATGTCCGATCTGTGTCAGGTATGACTCTTGTCCGTTGCCAGTGGTGTTTTCATAAGCTTTACATGAGTTTGGAGTATTTTCTTGTCCTTGATCATCGCCTATGACTACGTCACTCTCGTTTTGCTCTTCCTGTTGATTTGAGAAATTTTGAAAATTGTCGTGGTGGGAATTTTCGGTGGTGTCCGACTGTTTAGCCACAAAGGAGCTCTCGACAAAGTTTTCGCGGTCTTCTTCGCGCTTTGCTTCTGAGACGTTTTTGCGGCGCGTCTGAGGTTTTTCATCGCCACCGATGGTCTCCCATTCGTCTGTCAGAACTTCGTCGGACGCCTTTGTTGATATCATTGGAGCACTTTTTATTGGTGCGGAATGTGTTTGTGGGATTGTTGATTTTGTAGAGTTCTTTTTCATCATTTCTTTGTAGTCGCGAGCGGCTTGTGAGTTGTATTTTTCTTGAAGCCCCAATTTCTCTGCGCCGTGTTGACGGAGGTAAAGCGCAAATTGGGCATTGCCGCCTGCTTTCATGACTTCGAGTTCGGAGTACTTCCACTCGTCCATGTCGCATGAGCGAACGAATGTGAGGTGAACACCAAGTCCTCTATGAAGTCCCGCACAATTAATGCACAAAAAGATTCCATAAGGCGCAGAAGCCCACGTTGGGTTAGCCGCACCGCACTCGAAACATCTACAATTTTCTCGTTGTTGGCGAAGGTGGTGAAAGACTCTGTCTCTGTCCATAGTACTTGCATAACTCATTCTTTGTGGGGATCAATTGGTTTAGAAATTTCAATTGAGTAGGGTTTCCATTTTTCTCGGTTTTCACAAGCAATTTTTTCTTTGGTATTCTTGAAAGGAAAAGCATACGATTTTCTGTTTGAGTTATACGATGAATATTATACAAAATACCGTCTTTATTAAATAAAAATAATATTTTAGATATTTTAAGTCTATTTGAGAGATAATTTTGTTTCTATTGTCAATCCATATATGTGACGTTTCTAAAATTCAATTACAAAGTGACCCGTCATGCTCTGACAGGGGAAGTGAGTCGATAAAACACAATGTGAATGGGACTGTCGCGGTTTTGTGAAACCCAAAATATTCAAGAACTAATGTGAAGAAGTACAAAAACGATATACCTGAACTATTGACTACTTTATCTGAACAATGATGTATAACCGCAATCCTGTTCCATTTTAAAGCTATTTTGAATGGTACATTATTTTTCAAGAGGACTATGATGTGTCCCATCTCATGAACTATACACGACACTAATAATATGAGTAAAGAGTAAACGGGATGTTCAAATAAGTCAGTCAAGTCCGTTTGAAACAAAACGAAGTGGAAAACCAAAACACAACTAAAGTACTTGGGGATGTGTTGATAAATTTTTAATAGTAAATAGAATAACTCGACGGTATAGCATTTGTTTTCATTTGCTTGAATGGGAATAACAATTTCAATGGGATTGATATAAAGAAAAATCAATGTAAATGTTATACAGAGGACAAGACAGAAAAGTATCACCATTAATACAAAAACGATATTCTTTTTAAAGTTTAATCAGAGTTAGACAAAAAAACTATTTGATCGTTTTTTTATAATATTTTTTACTAATAATAATAGCTCTAAAATAGCTGTTGCCTCACTGTTATTGAATAAGTAAAACTCAACACAAAGAACATGTAACCCTCAACCAAAAATTCAATCCAAGTCTATACATTTGTGTTCGACTTTTGTTATCGTTTTGTTCTCGGCTTTTTCGGTTGGAAACACGTCACCAATATTATTCACCCCGTCATACAAAAACGCTCCACACTCTTTGCTTGTATAAGTCTCTCTTCCTCCTATAACATTGATCACCTCTTGTGCCGCAAGTGATCCCACAATACTATTGACAGGCGCCCAATCAAGTCCAACTCCCAAATACACTCTTTGTATTAATAATATATTAATAATATAATTAATTATAACACTTGTAATAACATTGAAATAACAAATATTAAAATCGAAAAAAAAACATTTTGAATAACAAACTTCAAACACTCCTCACTGGTTTCTAAAACATTTTTGAATAACAAATATTGATTGTATGTGGTCTGTTTGTTGAATTGATCATAATAAAGTCTTTGAACCTCGCGAGCTGGAAGAGGAGGGTACTGACTTACAATACAGTCTTTAATATTTTTGGTGTGTCCATTAACGTTCTTTAAGTAAAATACGCCTGTGTACCCGACACTCCGACAGAACAAAATGGGGTTGCCACATGTTTCAATTTTCGAAATTATTTTCTCCTCTGGCGAAGTTATGACAACCATACTAACTTTGCTCAAGAGGTCTTCTGTGATACCACTCTCATCGATGATTTCAACTTTCAGTTCCGTGTTTACTGAATTCACGTTATTTACACTGTCGACCCTCTACATGTGAAATATACTATACTTTATTAAATAAAAAACTATAAATGTGTAATTTGAAAAAAGAACAAACGTCTTTACCAATAACAGGGGAAAATAAGTGATTTTTGTCGTCTTGTGTGGTGAGCACATTTTGCGACTTAAAAGTGTCACAGACAGTCAACTTCGATACTCCACTAATGACCACATTTTTCAAGATCTCCGACATTAATGCGTCATACCCAATAATGAGTAGATGCGCTGAGAGAATGCGATTCTGGGCGTCGACACCCCACGTCCGAATCGATCGATCATACAACTTGGCAGTCTCTTTATTCATCTCCTTTTATAGTTCGTTATAGTTCTTTTATAATAATTATAGTTTAATTGGTATAGTTAACAAATCTTGAATGAGTGGTATTAATTATTCGGTTCTGCGGTATTCACCTGCGAGATGATGAGGTTTTCCATTGTCCGTTGTCTCTTAAACGGTGTTGTTGTCTCTTTAATTGAAGGTTTTGGTGTTTGTGCGCTACGTATTAGTTATTAAAATAATAGTTTTGATATAGTATATTTTAGTTTTATTAGCAATAGTTTCGTGATTAGTAAAAAACCAATAAAAGAACTATACACGCGAGTAACAGATATATAGTAACACAATAGTAAAACTAACAAACATCATGACCATTTCGTTGAGGTACTTTTCAAGGCCATTTGCTAGGAACTCCATTCTCTTCAAACTTTGATCCATCGTCTCTGCTCGTTTAATTGCCAATAGTGAAGCTTCAGGAGAGTAATCCATCATTGCTTCTAACCCGTTCATCAAATCGTTTGTGAAGTCGAATGACACTTTGGGGTATTCGGTATACAAAGATACTCCGACTATCTCAGGAGCGGCAATCATCCCCTCCGGAACTACGGGAGCAATTTTTGTCTTCGGTTTACTTTGTAAGTTGAGCTTCTTGAAAAAATTGAACATTCACACTTCTCAGATTTTTCTTTGTGTTAAATAACAATTCTTTTAAATCGTTTTTTAATTTAATTATAGTTTTCTTCATACTAGAAACAAATGGTTATATTTACTAGTTTTTATGATATTTTGTTTTCTATTGAATATACTATTCATACTATTACTCAAATAAGAATGAGAAACAAAATGGTCCGTTATAAATGATTTAAGTTGGTTTTTAATTTTAGTATTAATACAAATAAATTAACCAAATTGTTTTAAATAAAGTATTAAAACAAATACCATACAAACTATTGTATCTTAAGTTGATATATATATTTATATTAGAAATATCATATAGTTTATTAATAGTTTCAGTTTAACTCTTTTTGTTTTTGAGAACAAAAGATTGAGAGGGTGTAATGAATGATAAATTGCTAATCACTTATTTAAGTGGGATTGAAGAATTCAATCTTATTTTCTATAGTAAAACGGCAAAATATAATTAATTTAACCGATGGCGGAATGACACAAGATAAAAGAAGAAAAAAATGAAGATAATAAAGACATGTTGACTTACTTTGAAGCTATATTGTTCTGCTTGTTTGTGGTGTGCACGGCAGCTAAAAACAATTGCAGTAGGCTTGAAAAGGCTTATTACTGTCTTGACAGAACCCGATTCGTGTGGTGTTCAGGAAATGGCCATGGAATCGGAATGAAATGCGATGAAGAGACGGTGTGCAAATGTGGGAAGACTGGGTACAACCCATGTGTCTTTACTTTTCAGGAACTTCCGGATTGCACAGGTCTTCCAGGTGATTACATTTCCGACGAGGTATGAGAACAACTCTTTAAATACGAACTTGTTGTTAGTATTTATTTAAAGTTCCAAACTTGAAAAGTCCATTATAATAAACGACTATATTATCTATAATTAGTATTTCTTTATCACAGAAATATTGTTAAGTCGTTTGTAAAACTAAAACAGTTAACTTGTCTGAATAAAAACAAAAAACTCCATACCAAAACTTTAATACCATGTCGCTGAAGCGGATCAAAACTCAGACATTTTACTCCTCGCCAGAGATCAAAAGGCAGGAACTGACTAGTCTGATAGCTTTCTGGGAAAAGCAAAAAACTTTTTCAAATATGTTTAACCAAAAACTGGAAGAACTCTGTGACATTGTAAAGTCGCATTCGACCTATTTAGAGGCAATGACCTTTCAGCAAATCGTTGGATTTAACAGTTTGTTTTCTTCTAATATTACTAGCGAGTATTACTCTAACAATTGACTATTTTATATTATTATATTATTATTATATTATTATTATTATATTATTATTATATTATTATTATTATATTATTATTATTATTATTATATTATTATTATATTATTATGATATTAATTATATTAATGTATTATACTATTACTAATTTATACTATTACTATTTTATAATAATATTATAATAAAAATACTATCATTTTAACTAATATTTACTATTAATGTAACGACAAGAAAAGAGCCATTCAGAAACTTTACTCGAATCATTTGCGTTTGTCTCCAGTTCTCTTGAGTCTTTGCAAGTCCAAACGAACATGTCCCTTTACAAGACCGACGAAATCTTATCGACTCTGAAGTCGACGAAAAAGACGATTGACAAAGTGAAGAACCCGGAGACGACGACGTCGATGATCTTTGAAATATCCGAACGCTTGACTTTTGAGACGTCATTGATGTTTCTGAACTTCTTCCATTCATTCAACGCGACATACACGACCGGGGAGTTATACTTTTCGTGTAACGAGAATTTGAAATCCGTCCAGGACGAGGCACAGAAGAGGAAGCAGGCGTACGTGTTAAAGCACATGTCAGAGAAACAAACGGTGTTATACTGCAATTCGACTCTTTGGCAGATATTAGAAGCTGAAGGCCGACAAGCCAACCAATTACCAAAAGTGATAGAAACGATCATGAATTACTTATATAACAAAGGATGTACGACTAAAGGTATCTTCCGAGAGATCTACTCAGCGCCTTTAAAAGAAGTAGAAGAGATATATCATCGTATGGGAGTGACTGAAATTGAGGATTTACCTCCGGACGTAGTAGCGGGCGTCTTAAAGAAGTTTTTGTTACAAATGCCGAATCGGATCTTTGGATATGAAGAAACGATGACCGCGTTAGATAAATGGCGAGGGCTGAAAGGGAAGAAGAAAGTGAATGCGAGTGAACAACGGAATTTAGTGTGGGAAGCATTAAGAATGATCTCGTCGGAGAACATTACAGTCTTCCGAAGCATATTAAAGTTGTGTGCGAAGATCGATTCCATGTCAGATGTCAATTCAATGACTCATAAAAATTTGGCGATTTGTTTTGCACCAACACTCTTCACTTTTGCTAAAGAAGAAGGGAAGAAACCAGTTGATGCGGTCTGTGGGATATATCTTGTTGAGGCTATCGAGTTCATGAATTTTGCGTTCGCAGAACAACCTCATTTGTTCCCTTGTGATGTCGATGATAATGTAATGCGGAGATCAAGACGAATGTCCGAGTGTTTAGTAGTCTGTTTAGCAGAAGGGATGAATGATGACAAAGAGATATATAAAGGAGTCGAAGACTTTAAAAGAGCAAATGCAAAGAAAATGACTCCTCTTAAAGAACCATCCAAAAATCCTCAACAAATCGATCGACCAAAAGCAATCAGAGAAATACCAAAAGTCTTGTTAGATGATATTAGAAACAGTTCCCCTCATCGACTGATCCCAAGCGTTTCTATACATCGCCCTTTACCTTCTTTACCTAACAAATCAAATAACTCAAACTCAGATATCCCACCTCCCCTCCCACCTCCAAGAACAACACGACGCAAAGCTCATGAACAGACAATGTCTACTTTATAAGGGAATCTTCAATACATCAATGACTTACTATTATTAATCAATTATACTAATCAAGTTACTATTCTTTGCTTGTCAAAAGTAAACTATAATATATAATTATATAAAGTATAAAAGATAGTAAAGTGCTCGAGAATTTTTGTTCTCAACCAAAAGTTCAACGCAGACTGAAAACTCGAAAAAGAAGAAATGACGGCTCTTTTCGTATTACTCTTCGTCTTTGCATTCTCAGAAGAAATCAAGAAGATCGACCAAAGCAAATACTTCAACTGCGAGTTTCACACACCTCGAAAATGTCAGATCGAGAACGAGGAAGGAATTAAAGCCTTTATCAAGTCCGAGTTTTTGAATTAGTTTGTATTATAATATTTGCATACTATAATACTATTATTAATAGAATAACACCATTTTTAAGTATTTAAATGTTATATATAACATTTTAAATAACAAATACTGACACGTAGCCCAATGGTCATTCACACCAACTCAGATAAAGCCGCGTTTGTATTCTACGACGTCACAGGAACACAAATAGAGGAGATCCCGTTGCTTGGCCTCAGACAATCCCAAATTGAAAATATTTTGGACAGGAGAGGATTTTACTGCGAGAACCCAAAACAATTCAAAAAGCTCGAAGAACTCTTTACAGACGACTTTGTTTTGAACTTGGTGAAGCCAAGCAAATAAATTTTTAATTGCATACTTCTTTAATAGTATTTAAATAGTTTTTGGTATTATTAAGTAATGGTACAGTGAAGGATACTATAAATAAGATGGAGGCAAACAACCAATTTGTTCGACACATTCACTGTGAAAACAAAACTATTTGTTACAAAATAATAAAAATGCCGAAAAAGTGGAGAACAAAATAGTCAGTAACAAAATTTTATTTTGAAAATTAGTGACTTTTTTTCGTGTCTTTTTTTGGCTTAATTAAAAAAATTTAACGGTCTTTGATTTTGAAAAACATTTGAAAATTATAAGGAAAATCAATAAAAGTACCGTTAAAAATGAGTGTGATGTAAATGGTTGCCACTTTCCTATTTTAGAATAATTATAGTTATTCGAACAATTTACAAATTAAGTTCACAATTATTCATTTTACAAGTGAAATGTCAATCAAAGAAGGAAAGTGTATAATATTACGTGTTTCCAATTTTTAGTAAGAAAAACCAAGTTAATAACTTTCATTTTTTTATTATTAAAAGAATCTGCTAAAGTTATTAGCTCTTTGATTAACATTTTTTGAATTCCAATTTTTGGGGGTATTTAAAGGGAACTCCACTAGCTATTTTCATATTGCTTTGATGAGTCTGAAATACAAATGTTTGATGTTAGACCACGACGACACATCCGTAGATAGTACTCCACACATTCATTATCCATGTTATCTTCAATTCATGAAGAATCACCCCCACGATGCAATTCTTTCATACAACGAATGGTTTAAAATGCTATGGCATGAAGGCCTCTTCAACTATTATAGAAAAGAATTGAAGATGACTGAAGACCAAGTCAAAGAAGCTGTGGATGACTCTCGACAGTATGGACTTACTCATGAATCAGCAAAATTCTTCCCAGGGTTTATACCTTTGTTAAAGGCCTTTAAAGCTCGTGGTGGGATTCTTGTTGTTGTCTCTTTCTCGTCCGCAGAAAACATCAACAAACATTACAACGAACAAACAAAAGGCGAGATCCTCCCCGACTTCGTTTACGACTGGAAACATGACGCACCAGAACAATGTAAACCCTTCCCATATCCCGTTTTCGATGTCATGAAACGTTATAATTTGAAGAAAGAAGACATTCTCGTGGTCGATGATATGCTTCCTGGCTTAACTATGGCAAGAAAAGCAGGCGTCAAATGTGCGGGTGCGGTCTATGGAAAAGGTCATGAAGTGCTTCAAACCGAATTGAGTGAAGCATCCGACTATTTATGTGCCAGTGTCGAAGACTTACAGAGACTAGTAATCACTGAGAAAGAAGAGTGATATACTTCCTTATATTTTAGTGACTATTATTATAAGTATTTAATATATTTATAGAATATATATATAATATAATAATATAATAATAATAATATAATAATAATAGTAATATAATAATATAATATTACGTCACGTTTGATTATAAATTGTAAGGTTCTGTATTCTTAAGAATCCACTGTTGAGTCTCTTTGTCGACTAAGGGGAGAATATCTTCTCGTATCTTCTGATTATACCAATTCAACCATTCCACTTGACTTTTCTCCATTACACTGACATCGATTAAAGCTTGACTGAATGGTACATAAGTCAGTGGGACAAATTTTAAAGTGTGTTCTGTCTCCTTTGTAACAACAACCACATTCTCGAGTCGTACGCCCAACTCTTCATTGATATAAATCCCTGGTTCTATACTTGTCACCATTCCTTCTTTTAATGGTTGAGCCATTCCAATCAACGGTGGGCATTGATGACACAATGAATAGTACCCGACACCATGCCCCGTGGCATGATTATAGTCCCATTCTGGATTTTCAGTGGTAATAGTTTTCCTGACGTATTCGTTGTCCAATTCATTTGAATTTGTGTCTTTATCAAACACTGCTTTGTGGAGATTAATCGAACTCTTTAATACGGTCGTATACACTCGTTTCATTCTCTCACTCGGCACTTTGAAGTGATACGTTCGCGACACATCAGTGGTGCAGCCATCACTGTATTGACTCCCAATGTCAAATAAGAGCATCTTGTCCCAGTTCACTTCACTCTTTTCAGTCTTTGTTGGCTCATAGTGGATCACAGCCGCATTCTTCCCCGACGAGATGATGGAAGGGAAACTTGGTCCGTCATATGTCTTTTGTTTGCTTCTGATCTTCTCAAGTAACTCAACAAACTCCCATTCATCCGCCGACTTCATTTCTTGTGATCTTTTCTCGACTTCATTAAAGAACGTGCAGAGCGACGCAGAGTCTCTAGTATGGATCTTCTTCAAGTTTTCTATTTCTTTTGTCGTCTTAATTGGTCGCTCAAGAATTTCAAAGCGTTGGTTCAGTGTGAATGACTCGTCTTGTTTGATGATCAAAAAGACTTTGAGGTTTGTGAATTCCGCATTGAACGCCACGACGGGCCCTTCGAGAAGTGATCCCATTTTCTCATTAAAAGAGGTATATGGGTACACTTCAACTTTCGCTTCAATTAACTCTGTAAAGCTTTGTATCTTCTCTTTCTCTTCACTGCGCCCAATGAACAAATAACTTTTACTCTGCGTTATAACACCATATGCATAGGCCAATGGGGCATAGGGAATATCTTTTCCTCGGACATTAAACGTCCACGCGACATCGTCGATGTCCGTCAAGACCACAGTGTCGTTCTGATACGCTCGGATCATATTCAACTTCTCGGAAACGGTATTCCCACTTGTAAATTCCTTCACATCTCCAAGTGTTAAACTGGTCGGATTGATCTCCGAGAAGATGTCGATATCTTCAAAAGCTATACTATTGTCGATATAGACGGGACTCGATGTATTAAAGTCACAAGCAGCGTGAATGGCAAAGGAATATTTCTTGATGAAATTCATCGGTCGGATAACAGTCTTGTCGCCCATATGAAAGATAGTCCAATACTTGGGAAGGGTCTTCTCTGCCTGCAAGTAGTATCTCCCATCTACCCAGATATTAGCACTGTCTTTTGTAATGACTATCGACACATTCTCCCCTGTAAACCCACAGAGGTATTGAATACGTTGAAAAGAAGGGTGAACAAATTCTGTCATTTGACTATCCCCAAGACGTTGATAGTAATGTGTGATTTGATGTTTCTTCATAGCAGCTCTGAACAATGCCAGTCTTTCTTTGTATACTTCCATTCTAATATTTTCTAGTTAATAAGTTCATCTTTTTATCTTTAATTATAACATTTGTTTGACTTTTTTAAATAATAAAATATGTTATATAATATGTTATTTAATATAGTTTAATATATAGTTTAATATATAGTTTTATATAAATATGGTATTAAATAGTAAGTAGTATACTAAAAATAATAGTAAAAAATAATAGTAAAATATATACTATAATTAAAACTATTAAATATATAAAAAAAAATGATATAAAAATTCATTCAATCAGTGTAATTTTCTTTCCATATTGACGAATCCGATGCCATAGCAACTTAAAATGGTTGTTTTATTAGTTTCGTCCCACTTTGCTTGGAACATCACGCCCGCCAATTCTTTAATTGATCTCAAACATTCGACGGTCTGTTGAGTCAAATCGCCGAGTCTTAATTTACTCACGTTTTCGGAACAAATGACCATCATAATCAAAGCCCAAGATTGATGCATCACATCGACACACCCCCCTTCAGCAACTTCTTTTAAAAGCATACACGCGACTTTTTGTCCGATATCTTCCGGGACGTCGCCGGCTTCGCCGAAGAGTTCTGTTGAAATTAACGAGCCATTAATAGAACTTGCTGTTAATGTTACGCCATATCCGGGACATTTTCCGGCATCTTTTCCTTTCCAGTGATCCGTTGTTATATAGACGTCTTGTAAGTAATCGGAAAGGACTAACTTTGCGGCTTCCCCCATACGATTGACCATTTGTGGCGAGATTTTTGTCGAATATGCAACACCACGGACGGACCTGATTAATCCAAGTTCAGTCAAATCGATTGGGTGAAACTCTTTGACAGGGACAGTTGTCACTACAACTTCCCCTTCTCCTACAGGAAGTGGCCCACGCTTAATAATTTTCACATTCATCGAGTCTTCCGGTATCCCAAATTTCGTGAGTAACGGAATGGTAGTCGATCGGATGATATCGACAGACAAATCATCATTTGCATTTGTCACTCCCGTCAAATGGACTTCGGTGGAGGTCTTTGAAAATGGTAAAATTAATAATAAAGGAACTATATAATACCCTAAGGACCGACTGTGGTGACACGCATGAGTGACACTCCTTCCATTGACGGAACCCGGTCGATATAAAAACATAGTCCCCGTCTTACTAATATCGATCTCAGCACCATCAGTCACTTCCGATATCAATTTCAAAAAATCAGTCTCGTAGTCCCGTAACCCTGGGGACATGTCATTCTCACGGATCCGTGTGACTCGGATCGTCTGCCCTAAAAGCGTCGAAAGGACTATTCGATGACGAAACGACTTGGAACCCTCTATTTCTATTGCCATGAAATTTGAAATACAGTGGAGGTATCCTTTTTTTTGGTTATTAATTTATAGGGTTATCATCTCTATTAACGTATTGTTCAGTGTTGTTAATAAATAATATTATTTCTTATTTATTTAACGAGCTTGTAAGTTTTTTTATTATAATTATAGATATAGTTAATTGTATTATATTTTCATTGGTTAAGATTTTACTTCAATTTTTTTTTGAAATATTTTAGATGTCCAACTCTACTCGGTAATTACAAACAACAACAAATTCCACTCAAACGTTAATTAAAATAAAAAAAACACAAAAATTCGTTAAATATTTTTTTTATTTTAATTGTAAAAAATTTGTATTTTTTTTTTGAAATATTGATTTGTGTGAACTAGAAAATGATATAACATTCTTATAACAAAAAAAGGAAACTGGAAAAACATAATATTTCAACGATGCAACTGTTCTTATTTTTATTATTCGCCATTTTCTGTGTTGTCAAAGGAAACACCGAGGAGTTCGCGCTTAGCGACATCGACGACGAGCTCGACGACTTCGGAGACGCGGATTTCGATTTGAACGAGGACGACGACGAAATGGATGACGACGACCTTGACGACGAATACGACCTCGAACAAGAACAAGAAGGTGAAGCACCATCCTCTTCAGGTGGAAGTGCTCAGCAAGTAATTCTCGACGCAGAAAGAACACTTGCCAAAATGGCTACTTTCCCTTATTCAAAGGAATTCATGTGAAGATAAAGCAAATTATTTAGTGATTTGTTTTGTTTTACTGTTCCAACTCATACAGATACGTTATAAATAATACAGATACAATATAATTATAATAGATACAATATAGTTATAATAGATACAATTATTTATAATAGATATTTTACTTTATAATAGATATAATATAATTATATTATATCTGTATTATTTGTTTACTCAAAAAAAAGATCAAAAAACACTAGAAAGACCTAAATGTCGAAGAAGGAGAAGAGCGTATCATCTTCAAGTGGCTCGGTGTCGTCTTCATATTCATCTTCGTATTCGTCATACTCTTCGTCATATTCTTCATCTTACTCTTCGTATTCGTCAAGTTCTTCGAGTTCATCGAGTGTAAGTGACAACAATAGAGAACAGTTCAAGAGCGACGAGGAGTGGAGTCTTGACGAGAATTTTGAGAAGTATGAGCAAATCTTCAAAGAGAAACAGAAAACGTGTGATTTAAAAAAATGAGATAGTCGAAAATAGAGCGATTAAAATTGACTTTTTCGATAATTGATTGTTGGTAAAGTTTTGGAGTGTAACCGTCATGAAGTCCAACGAGAAGTAAATTAAAACGTGTCGAAGTTGTTTGCATAAATGACGACGAGTCTTCCTAAGACCACTAAAACAATGAAAAGATAGTACAACATTTTTTGATAGCCAAGACTTTCATTTTGTTCGACGTATTTGTTAGCGTTGATCGGTTTAATCGTCAGCGATTTTTTGAAGTACCTATTTGTCAGTTTTATTTCATAGTCGATCATATCAAGACAAACTTATAAGCAAAATAACAGAGAAGTGGAGTAATTAAAATAACTTCAGTGTAATCCCCAGCTATCAAAAATGAGAGTGTTGTTAAGACGGTGAAAAGGACTTCGAGTTTAATGAAAGGGTTCATCGCATTACTAAAATCAATTTGATTGATTAACTCTTGTTTTAATTCATCCACCGTCATCGCAAAGTGATAGTTAAGGACTATGTTCACCGACAAAAAAAGAAAAGAAAGCACAATGTCAAAGATGTGGTAGAAATCTTGCATCCTTGTTTTCTATTTTTGAGTTCTGAAGCAATTATAACATTTGGAATTACCAAATTAATTACACAGCTTTATCGACATACGTTGGTGTTATCATAATTATGAAAAACACCTTCATATTCAAGTTTGATGCTTTTGTAGTTATTCTGAAATAAAGGTAACAAGATACAAACACTTAAAGTGATTATTAAGGGTAAAGAGTTGTATCAAAACATAATGCATTTCATATACTATAATTGAATAAAAGTAAATAATAAAACTAACTAGAAAAAATAGAGAGTTCATAACATCGTGATAAGTTTGGAGAATAGCGACGACGATGCTCCAGATACATTCGACACTATTGGGTTGTTGGCGCTCGGCAACAAACTTCGTAGTATATCAAGGATGGTCTTTGTATATGGCTTATTTACAAAGAGCTCCGCAAAGACCATGTCAAACACCTCCCTATACGATCCACTCATCTACTTGTTAGTACTGTCATTCCAAAATTCTTAAAAACAAACGTTGTACTTATAAAACGGCTCGATATTGAATTTCTCGTTTAAGAGTGTAATGTTTGTATATGCAAGTGTACAAGACTTCATATCGACTGTACACCCTCCTTTAAACGACGCCCTTGCCAAGAAAATGTGGTTTTGAGGAAACGGCGATTTTTCCAATTTGATTTGGTCACCAATTTTTGTCATAATTCGAATGTTGGCTGAGCTGTAATTCACTTTGACAAGAACACAATTGAAAAAAACGTCGATTTCTTTTACAGGCTCGGTGCACTGGTCGGGGATGTATGAAACTTTTTTGAACGAGACTTGGCTGTCTTTTTTGTTTGGTTGTGTGAATTCAACAATATTGTCTTCTGTTTTCTCGTTTTTGATTTTGTCGTAATTCCTCACAAAGAAATGAAATTCGTCAATTTCAAAATAAGTGGTTTCGCTTTCATCGTCAAACTCTTCCTTCCTTCCATTTTTGATATCAAATTTCAACACAACGGTTGTTTCGATGGTGCCCACGTTAAACAACGCATCCGACAAAGTTATATCTTCCACGTGTATTCGCTTAAATAATATAACTCTTTTATCTTGTTTCTTCGCTATGCCGCATGTTTTTTCCTCCACCAAAGTGTTTTTTTCTTTTGTCGAGGTGGTTTCCTCGACTCCTTTAATTTCTTTGCTTTGATTTTTGTTCACTAATGGTGTGTCTGCGATCACAGCCGTTTTTAATAAATCATCCACATGAAGTTGTTTCGTTCCAAGAAGCCGGTACGTCTCGTCGACAATTTTCAGTCTATCATCTGGGAAGGGAGACAACACACACGCCCTACTATCAGCAACACTTTCCACTCTCTCAAAACACACCATCGTTTCTTCTTTGAACTCGTCACGCTTGGTGTAGTCACGGGATTTTTTGTGTGTCTTCTCAAGAGACATAAAAAGGGTCGACAGCATTATTTTGACGTCCTTCGTCTGCAGACAAGCAGAAACATTTAGAACAGGCAATTCCACTTGTTCCAACAAACTTGTTTTAACAAAGCGGATAGGGCCTTCTGTCTTGACATCGAGTTGGTTGTTGATCTTAATTTTGTTAGGAAACAAGAGGAGAGTAAATGCAGTTTTGTCTTTCAAAATTTTGGTTTTGATATTTGCCATTTCAACGTGAAAGTTTTCATAAGAAAATTTCATTTTGTCAGTGGTCAAGTGAATTTCCGTGTTGATTTTTTCTTCTTCAGAGAATGCAATCAAATCCATAAATTCCCTCAATACTTCAAAAACACCCTTTTCACTGTTCGCCGAACAATTTTTTTCGTTTGAAATTTCATTCGTTTCCTCGTCTTTTCCAATTCGCAAAAGAGTGATTTTCCCGGTGATTAACCGCTTGACTGGTGGAATGATATATTTCACGTTTCGGTAGAAATTACTTTTGTAATCATCTGCGATATTGTCGAATATTTTTTTGTTGATTTTTGACTTTTTGTGAACAACAAAACAGTCTGACTCGACTTCAAAACTGTCAAGGTGAATTTGTATATCCACGTGAATACACATAACTCCGCTCCCAAACAAGTCGCTTGTTGCAAGGATTTGAACAGTCCCCATTTTGTCTTCATTGGTTGTACCACTTTGTTCCACACAAATTCCTTTGACACTGATATCATAGAAATCGATGTTTTTCACAACCACATCGTTTTTGTCGACAAACGGAAGAACACAGTCTTCGCTTATTCCATTGCCATCGACTTTCAAACTTTTAATTTCTTCTTGGACGTCTTCTTGCTCAACGAAGAAAAAGAACTTCAACAAATCGTTGAGGTGTCCGACAATCTTTGAGTCGTATATTTTGATGTTTTCGATTGTTATCTTATAGCAATTCTTCCCAAATCTAATATAATTGTTCAAGACATCGTCGATGCTGTACATATCTTTTTGAAGCTTGTCGTTCTCGTTGTACATTTCCTCCACAAAACACTTCTTATAAAAAGAGACGTGGCGTTTCTCTAAAGCGTTGTCCCCAATCGCAAAATCAAAAGACGAAACTTCGCACGTTAAAATATCGAGAAAACTCTCTCCGGTTTGTTCTTGCACAATCAGCCGCGCGTTTTTGTCGCCTTTCTTACACAACGAGAACTTATCGACTTTTCCGTTCTTCCACGTAACCTTGATTCCATCGGTGTTTTCAATTCTTATGTTATAGAGGTTACTCATCCCTTTGATCTCAACCCCTTCAATGTAAATAGTGTCTTCTTTGTCCCCTTCTATTCCCCTTGACCTTCTTTCTTCATCTCTTCCATTGACAATATCCCAAAATATCTCGAAGAAGTTGCCTTTCAAAGTGTCTATGTCCACCTTGATTTTGCCTTTAAAGAAGGATTCATCAGAAATGGCCGAGTGAATTTCCCACCATTCTTTCTCTTTATATTCCGTTGCCACGTCACCAGATTCAACTTCATTCCGCTCGCTCATCAAATACTCATTTTTCAGATTTTTATTTTTCAAAAATTTTGTTTTTTATAAAATAAAATGATGTTAATTTCTCATCAAAAACTTGAAAACGTCAAAGTGAAACTGTATAAACACCTTTTTTAAACGTCAAAGTGTCATACGAAAATCTCCATACGCAAAACTTCAGAAACGACACAACACGTTTTACCAACACTTATGAATTGAATAAAGAATTAACCAATACATTACTAATAAAATAGTAAATTAATAGTAAACAATTGAATTGGATTAAGCAAAGATATGTTGAAGGTTGACGTTGTTGTTATCATATACACCAGTCATCCTATAGTGGTACCGATCGGGGGACGAAAGAGTAAATCCATAGTGGAAGAAAGTGTTACAACCGGCCACAAAGAGACAGTTGACTAAAAACTGTTGTATCGTTTTGATGATTGCCTTGTCCTCTCCGTTGATGTTTGTGTTGCGCAACTCCACAGAACACTCGGCAATGATCATTGAGATGTACTTTCCCTTTTCACAGAGAGGCTTTATATAGTCTGAGAGTAAGTCGTCAAAAATCGAATCTCGTTTGGATAGACAGGCATCACGGAACGACGTGAAGAAACATGGATCACACACAGAAAAAGATTGAACTATTTTGTGAGAAAGTTTCTCTTTCATTACGCCATAGGAATAAAAGTCAAGAGTCCGTTGTGACTTTCCATAATGATCTGAGAAAGAAATTGGTAACAGGTTGTTCGAAATCACATAGCGAATAATCTTGTGAAAGTGAGAGGTCTGGATCGTCATTTGAGTTTCAAGTTTCGGTTCCAAAGTTACATGGCTACAACATCACTTTTGGGAGGAATTGACAAAACTCAACATGGACTCAAATAGTTTTCAAAAATAATTCTATTGTTATTTATTTATAGTTATGTCGATTTTTGTATCATTTTGAGGTTTGCAGATTTGGGAAGCATAGTTTAATTAATTTGTTCACTAATAGAATTTTTTATTATTATCGCTTTATATTTTTTATTAATCGTATCATAATATTAAACGATTTAATTTACTATAATCAAATGTGTCAAGAGATATTTAAATTATCGGGAAATAAATTTTAAATATAAAAATTATTATTATTAGTATAAATCAACGTATCGTTTAATTTTACTAAAAATAATTACTATTTATAACAACATATTAAGAATTTCTACCGATAAAAATGAAAAAAAGGTTCATACCTAAAAAGAAATGATGTTTAATAATATAATAACTATATAGTATACAAATTATAAAGAATAGTTTTTATTATACAAATACTATTCAAAAAAATGGATAAAAAGAACAAACTTAAAATAGAACAATATTATCGCAAAATAATAATATTATTACCACATTATAGTTAACAATGATAATTAAGTTTAGTTTTATTTGATTTTTCGGGAAATTTTATTAAATGAAAATATTAAAGAATACTATTTCTAAAACAATCCGACTTCTAAAAACATTTTACAAAAATAAACAAAGAGTAAAAAATCACATTTCGACGCGCTTCTAGCAATGCCCACCAATTTGGGAAATGAGGTCTGTTTGATTTTGACAACCTATATTTGTTAATTCCATAATAACAGAATATAGTTTTATTGTGTTGATCCCGTATTATTAGCCAGAATCAGTGGAAAAAGAACAAATGAGATACTACGACTGTTGAAATGAAGAACTCAATAGAAGTCATGCACTTTTGGGTTTGTACTGATTCCCTTTTATTAATAATAAATCAAAAAAGTCCAACAAAAACGGGAATGAAACATTTCTTTTCCATCTCAAACAATATCGTCTCAAAAGTTCGACTAATTTGTGTAGCTTTTGAGTATTTGAGTAGAACGCTTAACTCTTCATTTTACCCACAAAATCGGGAAATTAGGCTACGAATAGGACGCTTTTTACTTTTTCGACGAGTATAACGTATTAGTCTTCACATAAGAGAACAACACAAGGGGTGCCTTTTCTCACCAAAAAAGGAGTGGAACCTTCCCATTTTCTTCTTGAAAAGTGTTGTGTCAGAACTCATTAACATGTTAGATTGTCATTGTTACACCGCACCACTTAATAGTCTTGTAGAAGTCTATCGTCAATTGAAGGTATGGAGTGATAGTACTGACTATACAATACTCTTCGACTCCTCAACATCTGATTGGACTCTCAACTCCGATCAGTTCGCGCAAAGGGTATTAAACAAGCAGAACCTTTTCTTTGTTGTCATCGATGAGAACAACAACATCTTTGGGGGCTATAAAAAGTCTGTAGTGAAATCAGAGGATGACTTTCTCAAAGACAAAGGGGCTTATCTCTTCACTATGAATGTCTACGGTACCGTTGGAATACCTTTAAAGTGCGTTTTAACTCAAAGCAGTGCAAAAGACTCTTTCTTTTTGGGTTCAAAGAGAAATAGCATCCTCTTTGCTTTCGGTAAAGGCGACTTGGTCGTTTACAAAAAAGACGTCGGAAAACGAGGAATCTGTTTACAATGTTCCTTCGACTATTACAATGCTCCTGTCGTTCTTTGTGGGACAACACGGTTCGTCCCACAGCGTGTACTTGTTGTTGAAATGTTGAATTAATATATTTATTGAGTATAGTACCGAGTTATAGTAATTTTATTAGTAAATTAATTATAAAAAGCACACACTATAATATATAATAATTATAATAAATATATAATAAATATATAATAAATATATAATAAATATATAATAAATATAGATGGATAAATATTGAACCCGAACCTGCCACGTCACAATAACAAAAACAACAAAATGTTATTCTTATGGTTTTTGTTTATAATATTGTTAATAATTAAAAACTATACATTTGTTAATAACATTTCCCGTGTTTTAATTATTATATGCAAAGATATTAAGTCGGGTTTTTCTTTAAACGGAATTGAAAAATTTCAATTAATCCTTATGAGGTTTCTTTTCATCTTTTTTGAGTTGATTACGGTTTATTACAAATCGCAATTTCTTTCTCTTGGACGCTTCATCAACCAATTTAGAAGTTTTAGTAGCCCTTTTTCCTTTGCATTTAATAATCTTTGGATCTTTTATCTCTCCTTTTGAATACACGTTGGTGTCTTCTTTCAAACTTTCTATTGTCTTAATGAACTCTTCTGTCTTGCTCGCGATGGTTTTTCTTCTTAAAAGGGAACCAACACTAAATAGTTTCTTCCTCAAATCTTCTTTTGTCATGTTTGTTGTCAAGTTAGTAGTCACGACGCGGTGGTAGCATTGGCAACTTTGTTCTTTTAGCACAGAAGTACCAAAATCGTTTTTTGTCAGATATGGAGATTCATTTGGGCACGATTCAATTGAAACAAGACAATTATTAATAGTTCGAAAATATCCAGTTGGACATCTCTCATGATTTCCGAAACGTCTCGAAACTATTCTGTTGAAAAGTAAATGTGGACAAGGAACACCACTTGTCAAATAACCTTCACAATTGCAAGTGCAACAATCACCAACAACGCAATTGCTGATAGTAAGAGAAATGTGATAATTATTAATCAATTTGTCCAAAGTGAAGGTGTCAAGTTTACTAAGCAAATCTCTACTTACTAACAAATTTAGAGTTTTCGTGTGTGTTTCAGTCATTCCTGCTGTTTTCAAATTGGTCTGCCTTGCGTAGTTCATAAAAGACTCAATTGCTTCTTTCATGGTTGGGACTTTACATTTAAAAGATGCTTTAGCATGTGAAAAAATGACTCGACTACATTAGATGTCGAAAACAATCCCTGGTCAACTTGTGATGGCATATAATATTTGTTAGATTCATAAAGTTCAACTAAAAATTTCAAATTCGCATGTTCATCATTTTCAGGTGTTGTTTTCAACATTGTTCTGAGATTTAAATTAAAAGTGTCAACTGCACTTAATGTTTGTACATTTTGGATTGCATCCTTGATTTCATCACATTTCGTTGAATCATAAATCAAATTTAAAATAACTGTAATAAACTGCACTTCTCTTTGGAGCAAATTATCCACATTTAGAAACATTGAATAAAGTGATGTTTCCAACACACTTCCCTTTCCGTAATGAGTTTGAATGTTGCGAGAAATGTGTATGTAACAAAACCTGATTTTTACATTTTCACCAAACACGCATTTGAGTGCAAAAAATTGAGATTCGGAACGATCACACGAGAAACCCAAAGGAACTTTGTTACATTCTGACAATACCCGTTTTAACTCCGACAAATACAACACAAATGATTCTTTGGTCGAATTTGTGATAAAACCAAAAGACAGTGCTTGTATTTTCCCATTGATTTTAAATACAGTGGCCAACAATGGGCATCCAAACTTGTTAGTGCAATGAGTGTCATCAATGCAAATGCAACTACCATCATACTTACAGAGTCCTTCATTGTTAATTACAAATGAAGAAACGAAAATTTCGTTTTCGTCAACGTAAGTTGTTGAAGAGAAATCAGTTTGTTCTTTCAAAAACGTAATGAACAAATTACACTGTTTCTTAGTGTCCATCCTCGCAGCTTTCATTCTGACATTGTAAAGAATGCCCGGGTTCACTACAATCTTGTTATTGACTCTGATAGTTGATGATGGAAGCCCCATTTCTGTTTCCTTTATAATTGCTTCTTTCAAAACACTACTCAATTGATCATGAGAACCTTTTATCACGTTAAATTCGCCGTGTAATGAATGCCAAGGATTATAATAAATACCCACACATTTTGTTTTATACAAATAAAAAATTATTTTGGATGTGCACTCTTTGTGTTTGCATGTGTATATCTGTTTAATTTGATTAATTCCTGTGTTTATAGCTTTATATATTTGAACGTTACTGGTTCCAATCAAATAAAATGAAAATGTTTTCAACTGTTCTGTACACAATGTTGGATAATCTAAATTTAACATTTCCCAAAGCCCTTCTTTAATTTTTTCATTAACTGAAGACAATTCTGTTTCTTTTGATATTTGTTGTTGAATCAACATAAAAGGTATTTCATAATCTTTAAATGTTTCAATAACTTCAGATGGTGTTGATTCAATGCTGTAACTTAATAATTGTGTTTTTACAATGTTTTGTTGATGTTGTTGATCTTTGTCTGTCTTGAGGTATATGTCCATTATATTTTAGAGTTCATTATTGTTATTAATAATCAGTTTATGGAAAACCCCGACTAAAACACGGGAAATGTTATTAACAAATGTATAGTTTTTAATTATTAACAATATTATAAACAAAAACCATAAGAATAACATTTTGTTGTTTTTGTTATTGTGACGTGGCAGGTTCGGGTTCAATATTTATCCATCATAAATATATAATAAATATATAATAAATATATAATAATTATAATAAATTATAATAATTATAATAAATATATATTAAATTACTATAAATTATAATAAATTACTCTTTGAAGTCGTGGATCAATGGCTTTGTGTAATTAAAAGAGAATGCAAGCCACAAGAGTGCCAAGAAAGCTTCTAAGATTAACGAGAAATAAAATGGAGACCTTGTGAATGTGAATAACTCTTGTAAAACGGAGGAAGGAATTATTAATAATTTCACGAAGGAATAAACTGCGAAAGAAAGGAGTAATATAGCTGTTGAAAAGATTTCGAGTTTGATGAGAGTTGGGAGTGTTGGGTTCATTATGATGTGTAATAATGGCAAAAGTATTAAAGTAAAGTGAATAAACAAATCCATCACACTCCACCCACATTGTGATAAATGGCGTGGGTAATACCCTTTCGACTGAACAACAAATTTCACGGGACGAAGATCGTCACATTCCACTAAATTGATTGTAACAGCAGTATCCCGAGATTGATATAATAAGTTGATTGTCAGTAGTATTGTAGTAATTATCAATAGCTTCGTCAAGTTCCCCATCTACACACAATTGTCAAATCTAATGTCCAAAGTTTTTTCTTTATAGTTCATTAGTAATAGTTTTTTATATTAGTATTTTACTATATAGTTCTTTTGTTGGGTTCAGAAATCAAAAATACTAAAAATTGTTTTTTGTTTTATTTATAATTATTAAAGTATAACATTTTACTATTATTAAAACTAAATTAAATTTACTATTAATATTTGATATTGTATAGATTTATTTCATTCTATTATCTTTGTAAAAATGGAATTACTAAAAATCCTTTGATTTGACTTTAAAAAGCTATTTTATCATCATTTGATGAATTTTAATTAAAATAACTATTGTTATAATAAATAAATTAATAAATATTAAAATATCAATTTACAAGTTTATATTCTTGCCGAATTGTAAAGAATAAAAAAACGTCAATTATTTTAAAAATAGTACTATTACTATTTTACTAGTATATATGCTATTGTTTACTAGAATTCCAATTCTTTTAACAAAAATACACCGATACAGAAACAGGCAAATGTATTTTTGATTGAATTTATTTTGTCTTGTCATCATCAAACTATAAATTATAATAAACAAATTTAATAAATATACCATACCACTTCAAAGCATAAAAACTATATTTATACCACAAGATACTATTAAACTTTTCTACATCTGCGATACTACTGTGTTTAATAAAACTGAATTATTCAAACCGTGTGATGACAACCAAAACACCGTTTTTGCAAAGTCTCTTAACATCAAAGGACTTACTTGAGCAAAAACTGTCGTGTTCGCAGACTGCTGTGGAGTCATTGAGACTTGTCAAAGAAATGTTGCCGATCCAAACCGCATCGATGCGGCTGCGCCGACGCATTTCGTTGTCGGTGATGATGCAAAATGATCTCAAGAAGACGTTGGAGTATTTAATAGCGCAACAAAACAACGACAAACGGCACTATCAAAAGGACCTTGAAAAAGAAAAGAACACTCTTAAAGAGTTTCAAACAAAGATTGACAGCGCGGATTCAATCTTTAATTCAGAGACTTTATCAACTCCCCTTGCTAGTTACTTATTAGGCTCCGACCTTTACATCAACATCATCCAGAAGAGTTTTCGGTTAGGTGATGTCGAAGCTCGAAAAGATTTAACAAAGGCCTGGCGAAAAGTTTCTGTCTTCCTCTTTCGCAATATTCTTCTTCTGACCAAACCGGGTTCCGAAATCATCTTGTCGACTATTTATATCCCCGACTGTTACAAATTATTAATGTTCCAAGACCCATCCCATCTCTTCATGATCAAAGTCTGCGACACCGTTTGTCATCTAGTTCTTTTTATAATTACTTTACTATTAAATTTATTATACACACAATGTACTGATCTGCAGACGTTTGCATTCAACATGGAGGAAGTCCTTGAGAATTGGAAGGACAAAATCAGTAAACGACTTATGTGGTATCGGACGACCAATTTTCCACAACGACAATTCAAGAATGTATCGTTCATAGAGAAGATGACCACTCCGGCTGCGTTATGTCGCCGGTCGATTTCGTTATTAAACTGTTTACAATTCTCTCCCCATATCTTTGAAAACGTTGTTGGTGTCAATTTACACGATCTGGCACAGAAGGAACGAACACAGAAAGCCCCGTTAGTGTATAAGTTATTAATTGATCACATCACTGAGGAGTGTGCGGGTATAGAAGGCATTCTACGCTTGTCTGGAGACTCCGACAACATTCAACGTCTTGAGATGAAGATCTCCAGTCGGACGTTTTCATCATTGGACTTGAAAGATGTCGACCCACATACCGTGACATCCACTTTAAAGTCCCTTTTTAAGAATCTTCCTACACCATTGATCCCACAAAACACTAACAAACAAATAGAAAGTGTTGTAGGGAAATATCAAGACTACTCTCAAGTGGTGAAAGTGTATCAAATTCTTTCCATCCTCAAAACTACCCTCCCAGAACACTTCGAAGTCTTCAAACTCCTCTGTAAGATGTTTGGAGAGATTATTAACCAATCAAACAAAAACAAAATGGATTTAAAGAACGTCTTAATCTGCTTTGTCGAGTCCGTCCGTTGTTCTCCTGCCGTGTTTACCATAGCTTTACAGAACCAAGGCATCTTCTTCGATCGTTTGTTTCTTCGTCGTATTCATTCCTTTACAACTTAATACCATTTCAAATCCTTTATGAAAGTGGTTTATAAATTATTAATATATTATATATTAATTAATAAATTATTATTTATAATTTATTAGTTATTAATCTATAATTTATTAATTATTGGTTTATAAATTATATATTAATTTATAATATATAATTTATTAATTATATATTATTAATTATTAAATATTAAATTATAAATTGGCACTCACTTCTAGAATGGAATTGACTCGATCCAATACTCTCGTTGCAATGATTTCTTGTTATTATTTGACATATTTGACTTATTCAATTTTTTACTCAATTTTCAAACTTTATTAAAGTTTTTAAATCCGTTGAAGTGGTCGAAAAACAGTTCAAAGACCGCGCAAAAGTATTATTAATGCAACACATTAAAATGAAAACAGAATTATTGGTAGTACGCAAAAGCCGAGTTTTGCCAAGGTCCGCCCTGTTGGAATCTTTGTTGTGGTTGTTGTCCATACGATCGTTGTACTTGTTGAACGGGTTGGACTGGTTGTATTTTGATTTTTGGTTGTGCGCCTTTGTTTCGATATGGATTAGCGAACATTCCGCCTCCGTTCCTCTGTGGTGGGTTTACGAATTGTTGTTGTTGATATTGGAGTTGTCCATAATTTTGATAGGGGACTTGTTGGACTGGGACATAGAGGGGTTGTTCTTGTCTGACAGCGACTGGTTTCATTGGTTGAATGGGTTGGATTTGAATTGGTTGCATCATCGAGAAGTCTTCTTCATTCTCCCAGTCGTCGAATTCGTCGTTGTCTTGGAAGTTTTGTACAAACGATTGTGGGGACATAGAAGGTGAGAAGAAGTTCATATCCATATTACTTGGGTCGTATTGGTCTGCCAACTCGTCTTGGTAGTGGGTAGGGTTTTGTATTCTGCCGTATTTCATAGCTGTTGGATTTGGGGCGACTGCACCTACTCTTTGGCATGTATAGTCTTCTTCAAAATCGTTTCTTAGACAGATCGACGCGACTTCCGCGTTAAGAGCGTCGATTTGTCCACGAATCTCCGCAAGTCTTCCCGAGTCTCTTCGTTGTTGTTCGACTCTATTTTGTTGGTCATATCCTTGTTGATATCTGACGTATCTCATTGGTGGTTGTTGAGTAGCTATTTGGGGTTGAACCATTTGAGGAACGACATTTTGGTCCGTATAAATGACATGTTGTGGCGCCATTTGAGGCCGCATCATCGCTTTCATCTTCGCGTACTGTGACGCGTCGAATGTTTGTGAGACGTAACCTCTTCTCCCTTGCATCGGTTGAAGAGTTTGGTTCAGTGCTGGTTTCCGTTGTATGCGTTGTTGAGGGACGACAGGAACGGGAACCATAATAGTCTGAGGCGCTTGTTGTGCGGCCGCTTGTTGTTTTCGCAACATTTTGAATTGTTGATAAAACTCTGGTGGGCAGGTTTGATACGGGTTTGACATCCAATGCTTTTCAAGTTCTTCGTGTGTGCTTTCCCTCCTCTTTTATTTCTATTTTAATTCTCCCGTTCCTCCACTTTGTCTTGTGATTTCTCAAAAATGGCTTTTAAACTAGTTCTTTAATAGTTTTTGTTATTCATCTCGTGATGCTTTTCATTTGTGGGAACTCCAAGTAACTTTTGTTGGTTTCTTTTTTTCATATCGTATTATAGTTCTCGTATGGTTGTTTTATCATCTTGTTTTAGTATTTCTATTTGTAACAAACTGAATAGTAATCTTGATTTGAATTTCCTTTTCAGTTGTTTTACAAAATAACACTCAACTCTACAAGATTATTTCGGGCGTTTTTCAGACCATTTTTTTCTCTATAGTTCGTGCTATAGTTTAAACTAGTTTATAACTACTATAATTACCTTTTCAAAACCAGCACCTAAATATAGTTCTATAAATACTAAAAATACTATTAAAAAGTACTATTTCCTACTTAACAAAAACAATAGCCTTCTGTTCTTCTGTCGCTGTCTTCTTGAACTTTGTGAGAAGCGAGTCTGCTGAGAACAGCACGTCGAGTGGGATTTTGTTTTCGTTGTTGATGGTCCAGATATATATTTCATCAAACGATGGCGCAGCTCGAAGGAAGTTGTCTCTGTTCTCCACCATTAACGCTGCAGCCACAAACATAAACAGTCGCTCATCTGGAAACGCGAAGAATGCCTAATCAGTCATCTCTCCCATTTCTAATACCAAATAACAAACATCCCACAGTCTCAAGACTAAATTCCTCTTAAACTCTCTTTTGAATAACATCAGTAACCACCTCGCTATAAATTCAAACGTCAGTCTCATCGTTTCAAAAAACTCTCCAAGCTCGGGATCTACTACTTCAATTATAACACCAACACCTTTCATTTTTTCAGTACTTATCGGGCCATTCCCTCCATAGATGTCATGTACCAGACTTAAAGTAAATTGAAACAAATAGTACAGCAAGTAATCTTCTGTAGTGACTTCCATTAAAATGGATAGAATATCATTCATCCCTATTTATTAAAATATATACTATAATTGTATTAGATATATTATAATTATATTATTTAAATTAGATATTATAATTATATATATTATTATAATTATATTATATCTTTTATAATTATTTCTATGAATAATAATACATAAGAACTAACCTTGTCCATAAACAACTTTTTGCGATATACAAAACGTTGTGATAACGTCATGAAGGATTTTAGTTTCTTCACTCTTAACATCTTTAAACATGGCAACATCTCTGTCAGTGCGAAGAACATCTTTTGTGATGATGTCTTTGTTTTTTAAGTAAAAATCTAACGTGTCTTTGTCCATCGAGCTTTGGTCCCCATTCTTCCAAAGGTCTTTGTAAGTGATGTACTCCTCTTGCATTGACTTTTGTCGCTCTTCCCATTCGCTTTTATTTGTTGACAATTTCCGAAGCCCCGCCACTATCTCCCACACAACTAACCGACAGTCTTCATTACACCCGTTATATTTCATTTTGGTTCTTAAGTTCATTTCATCGACTTCTCTTAATGATCCATCTTCTTCTTGGAGACGGTCTAAAAACGTCTGAGAAATGGCAAGTGGGTCTCTCATTATTTCTGTGTCTCGCGTTTCCTTCTGAATTTTTAAATCCCGTTTGTGTATGACTTCTTCTTGGTGATGTTCCATTTGGTTATTTTAGTTAGAATAGTATATTATACTATTAATATATTATACTAGTATTAAATACTAGTATCAGTAATAACAAATTATTAATAAATCATACTATTAATATAATATACTAGTATTAAATAATAAAAGAACTATACAAAACCTATATAAAGAAGTAAATTAAACAAGAACAATCGTATACACTTTCTATAAAAAAATGTAATCACAAAGACGCTGATACTGAAGAAGAGAAGATTTCCATTAAAATTGGTTCTTCCTTTTCAAGAGTAATTTTTCCTTTTGTATCGACGAGATTTGAAAGTGCGTCATTAATCTTTTTACCGAGTTCAATGATTTCGTTCTTGTTAAATATGAGTTTTCCTCTTAAAAAGACTGTTTTGATTCTTTCGAGTTGAATGGTCTTGTTACTTTTTTTCGACAATTTAGTGTTAAAAAAATACCCTTTTTCGAGTAAAACATCGAAGAGGAAATTTTGAATAAAAATGGTTTTGTTTTTTGAGAATCGTCTTGAGAGTGTTTTTGCTTTGATACCATTCTTTTCTTTACCACCAAAGAGTAACGAACTTTGTCGTTCAGAGAGTCGTTTCAAGTCGATGTTTTCTCCATCCAAGTCCAAATTAATAACTTTTGGCATTGTAGTAGTTAATATTGATTGTTTGCCTGGCTTTTCTAAAGTGACTGCTCCAAACTGATTAACTAAAAAAATGAGGATAGCTTGTTCATAACAGAAGTCGTTCTTAAACTCGTGTTCGCGCATGATATTTTTGAGGCGGTGGTCGGAGTGTTCCATAGTTTGAGCAATAGTTAGTGATCCGTATTTATATAAGATGTCTCATGTTTCCATTCTTCGTCGAATATTTTTAACACCTACTAACGTTAGACACCGGTTTTCCCTTCATCCGTGATTGTAATTCTATTTAATAATTAGTATAACACTTCTTTCGTTTTTATCGCAATGGAATGGTTTATTATCAAACGTGCTTTTTGTACTATAATTTAATAGTATTTTATGCACTTTTAATACTTATAATCATTTTTTTGCCAATTTGAAATGATTGTAAATTCGATTGAAAATTGTTGTGAACTGTTTTCAAATGTATTTCTATTTAAATAACATTTTAAATCATAATTTGTATTTATATACAAATGATTGGAGTTAATTAATATAACAGCAACATATATGTAACTCTCGCTATATTTTACTCTTATCCCGATTCAATAGTAACAAGTAATGTATTTTAAAAGATTTATGTATTAAACTAAAGAAGAATAAACAAAATCGCCACTGCGCAACCATCTTATTCTGTGATTTGTATAGAAAATAACCTAAGATTTAGGGTTTAAATACCCGTTTTATAAGACTTTTTTAATGTAAATCATTTGAAAAAATAAACGTGGGTTACTATCATTAATGATTATTTGAGACAATTATAAAGAAATATACCGGGATTTTCACAATAATAATAATTTATAGGTTAAATTTTTTTAATAAAATTAAAAAAAATAATTATAAAAACATTTCTTTATTTTAGAAAAAAAACTTTTTTAAATCAAAGTCTATTTTGCTAATTAACCCGTTTTATGGTATAAAAAAGTTGTATTTTAATGTTCTAATTATTTATTCTGAATACGTCATTTCATCACTAAGCATCTAATACCTGATTAATAAATAATTGTAAATAACTACACTTTATTAATTAAAATAATCATTATAAATGAATGGGTCACTTAATAGTTCTTTTATTAGTTCTTTTGTGTTAAATCTATACATTTTGTCGAAAATGGAAAAATGTAATAATTCGCTAAAAGTAGACTTTTTTTGTAATTATTTGATCTCAAAATAGAAAGTCGTCACATTTTATATAGTTTTATAATAATATTTTTAATCAACCTAAGAATAAAAAAATAGTTTTTAATTTCATTATAGTTACTAATTCATTTAAATTATATAAAAGGTTAAAAAAATGACAAGTTGTTTTTATTTTTGGAATAATCTTTTTATAAATAAACTTAACTCATACTTGTTGGTTTGATATCTAAAATCTCCCGAACTAATTACCGAAAAAATCCAAATCTAAAACAATATTTTTTAAAATATTAAAATAAATTTAATAAAATGTTATTAACTATTTAAATTAAATGTTTTTGATTTATTATTTTCTAACAAAAAAATTGTTCATTTTATTTTTGAAAAAAATAACAATTCTTTTAAACTTTAATTTTTTATTCACATCTATTATCTAATAGTTTAAATTATTAAATAAAAATAATCAAAAAAAAACAATTAAATTTGATTTTGAGTTCGGTGTTTTTTGAATAAACACTAAAACTATTATAAAGGTAAAATAAACCATAATAAGTACTATAGAAACCAATCCAAAAATCAAAGTGATTAAATATTAAGTTTTTGAAAAAAAGGAATGGATAAGAGAGTGAAAGGGCGGAAAGAACAAAGAGATAAAGGACCAAAATTAAGAGTAAAAACCAATGTAAATGCAACAAAAGCGTGGAATTAGAAAATTTAGAAGATGGCCTTGGCGACACGTTTTACACCTTTCTTCACCGCGCCAACTAATGTTTTTGGATTTCCGTGGTTGAGTTTCGGGTCCTTTCCTTCTTGATTAAGTTTGCAAGTGCTGAAATTAATTGGCAAATTCCTGTTATTCTTAAAGTCATCATATCTAATTCTAATTCGATGCTCGAGATTCAAGTATCTAACCAATCGTCCTTGCTGGGCAATTGAAAGTTTGCCGACTACCTTAAACAACTCTCTCATTAAATCACGGCGTGCCTTCCGGGTTTTCCTCATATTCTCGTTTGTTACACGAATTTTGTCCCGAAGTACTTTTGTCTCGTCGTGGCTTGTGAACATATTCATATCTTCCATATTTTGCTCGTTCTCTTTCACAAGTTCTCGCTCTGTGTCGTCAGCCTTTTTCAAGTTAGCTTCCAACGCTTCACAAGTTTTAATAATGGCAGTCACCTGAGCTCTGCACTGGTCACCACGGCATGCATCTAATGGGCTGATCACTTCATATCCTCCAAATCCACTCAAGGCGTACATCTACATCGTTACTTTCTGCTCAGTCGTTGAACATGAAACAATCTAAACCCAATTTTGAAAGACAAAAAAGTCTCAACACATAATATAACAAGGAACAAACTTGCGCATTGGCGAAGAGAATCATGTACATAACAATTACCACTTGCATTTTTTGAAAAATATAATACGAGTTCTAGTTCCTTTTTTATTTTTCAGAACGATTGATTTTTATTAAGATATTTTGGGAGGGATTGATCAAAGATAGTAATTTCAAAACTATACTTATACTAGAATTTACTTTTTGAAAAATTGTAATATAGTACATTTCATTTATTCTTTTATTATATATTGTAATATATCATAGTTATGTGTAATTTTTAATTTTCGTGTTTTTATATTTTAAGCTATTAAATTGCTATTTTTCGGGATTTTGTCGAATAATAACAGTTCTTTTTTTGTTTATTTTTTCAAGGGTGTTTTCCCGATTATGTACATTTGAAACGTTTGTTTAATTTTTTTTTTATGAAAACCTTAAAATAGAATTAATACTATTATTTCACCACAAAGTGTGTAAAGAATTTGTCCTTCTTTTATTAGTAAGTAGATTTGGAAATTCTATATTATATAATTAAAAATGTTTCAAATTTCAAAATAATATTTTTTTTTGGTATAGTAAATATTAATAAAATAAAATTATTAATAAATGAAACTATATATTTATGAAAATCAACTTTTGAAAGAAGGTCAATTTCTAAAAACAATATTAATTAAAAATTGGTTGTTTTTTATACAAATAATAGTTATTATAAGTTGAAAAAAAAAATAAAATGTTATTTATAATAATGTTATTAAGTTCTTTTCATTATGAATTACAATTATGAAAATTATTATAATAAAATTAATTTATTTATTATTAAATAATCGTTAAAAAATTATAAACATTTGTTATTATTTTTATTATTATTATATTTACAAATTAACTACTTTATTTATTAAGTCAAATTTACTTTGAAAAATTAAATGCATCAGAATTTAATGTATTTTTTTTATTATAAATTTTTTTATTTTGTTCTTTCTTAATTTTTTTTTATTAACAAAAAAAACGAATGACACACATTTCTTACAGAAGCAAGCGATTACTAAATAATTAAAAGGCCAATTGATAATACTCATCCCAAGGTGATTATTATAGTTTTTTGTTGTAATTATCATATTATAATAACTAATAGAATTTATTAAAAAATTAATATAAAGAAAACACCAAAACGAAATGAAGGTATTTTTGTATTGTTTTTTTCAAAAATATAATTTAACGATCAACTATTACTATTCTTTACCATTAATAACTTTTTAATAATTATTGCTCCAAGTAGAATGGAAGAAAGTCATAAGAATAACATCCCCCAATTCTTCGGCATATGAAACTTGTGATGTAAAATCAAATAATTTAATACCTAATAACACGGGATTGTTCCCATTTAAAAAACTATCTGCCTATCTCCACTACTGATAATCTTCTAATCTGGTTGAACCCTAAATTATTATTATTTTACAAAAAAATAAAAAATAAAAATAAAAAAAAATAAAAAATACGATGATTGTCCGGCAGATCGTATTTATTCATCAAAACGTGTCTTAAAATAATACTAAATATCCAATTTAACGTTAAAATAGTTTAGTAATTCTTTTCATCATTTTTTCGGTGCTTCATTTGTATTTATTTTTTCATTTAACTGATTTTTGAGTTTCGTTTTGTCCAGTTTTCAGATTATCAAAATGCCTTCCACAATTCAAGGACCGACATATTCTCTTGTCCTTTCGCCGCACAGTTTCTTCACACAAGTAGAATTTATCTCATTAATTCCTCCATCACCACAAAGTAATGTTTGTTCCACCACTTATCTTTTTATTAAAGATAAACTAATAAGAAGGATTCAAAGACAAACTATTCAACAACTAGTTACTTAGAACTATTGCGAACTATAACACCGACTTTGGTCTTTAACGAGTTGTGTTCACAAACCCGTGCTCTTACTGAACCATCAACACCTCAACACAATCAAAATAAAGACAATTTAAATTACGATTTAATCGCTTATGTCGATATGATACTTGGTTCGTCACAATCAAACACACCAAATCAATGTAAAGTTTCTTCATCAAGATATAAAGTGATTTCAGTGTTAGGCCATGGCTCTTTTGGACAAGTTTTAAAGTGTTTGGATATGAACACCGGTTTGTTTGTTGCATTAAAAGTGTTAAGAAATCGCTCAGCGTATTTTAGACAAGGAATGCTTGAAATCGCAATTTTGGAATTGTTAAATGATAAATTCGATAAAGAGTGTATTGGTCATACTTTACGTCTTATTGATCACTTTTTATTTTATAATCATATTTGTATAGTAACTGAAATGCTTGGAATTAATTTATATGAATTAATGTGTCAAAATGGGTGCAGAGGTTTTGGTGCAAGTGTTGCAAGAGGATTCGTAAAACAAATCTTAGAAACTTTAATTCAACTACATGCAAATAATATCATTCATTGTGATTTGAAGCCTGAGAATGTTTTACTTGTGGAGTTTGTTTTACTATATTATACTATAATTATATTATAATTATATTATAATAATATAATAATTGTATTATAATAATAATATAATAATAAAAGAATAGATATAGAATAGATAGACTCAAAAGCAGCTTCACGAAACAGATACGAGTGATAGACTTTGGGAGTGCGTGTTTTGAGAACAGCACGTTGTACACGTACATCCAATCGCGCCATTACCGTGCGCCAGAAGTGATACTTGGGCTTCCATATTCGAGTGCGATTGACATGTGGAGTCTTGGTTGTATTGCTGCCGAGTTCTTCATTGGAATCCCATTATTTCCTGGGAGTAGTGAATACAACCAAATCTACAAGATCATTCGGATGATTGGCATTCCACCAAGTGCGTTACTTGAGAAAGGGACCAAAACAGACAATTTCTTTAATAAATTGAAAGGTGCAAATGGAAAGACTTTATATGAACTCAAAACCAAAGAACAATATGAGAGAGACAATGATATTATTATAGATAACAACAAAGACTATTACAATTACACATCTCTCAAAGATTTTTGTATGCGAGTACCTTTCCGAATATCGTCCAAAGACAAAGAACGGAAAGACGAATTCCGTTCCGCGTTCTATGACTTTTTAAACAACATATTGATATGGGAACAAGAGAAGAGAATTACTCCACAACAAGCTATTAATCATCCATTCATTACTAAAGCTCATTTTGAATTGGGTTCGAAAGAACTCAAAATGAGCAGTGACATTCCTCAATCTCTAAAATCCGTTGAGCTTCAACCAAAAATTGAAGACGTCCTCAAAATGTTATTTCCTTCAGAAGTTATAGCAAAGACGCAGTCGCAAACTCGTTTCAATCAAACAAATTACTATGACATTTACTTAGCAGCTTTAGAGAAAGGCGTAGTTTTAAATATTCAAAGTCCAAATCCATTCACAATGGATCCCATCACACCTTCTTCTTTAACAACTTACATTCAAAAAGAGAAAGAAGACTTCAGAGTGTTAGACGATCTTCGTAAATTGACAAAATCAGTGGACAACACAGACTCCATATTTAACACCAAAGATGTTTCTCTTGATGGGCGGAATTCAGTGGACCTATTTGCTGGTCAAAAGTTGGATCTCAAAGTGAACCAAAGTGACTTTGATAAGGAGTTAATAGTCTCCGAGAGTCTTTCCCTCTCTCCTTGTGTGCCACATATGAACTGGTGATACACTTATCGTTAAATATTGTTTCAATTAATGTTATTCTTTATTCCTTTAGTTATATTACTATTGTTGAATAGTAATAGTACTACTAGTATTATTAATAATATCGTTACTATTATTCTCTTCGAAATACAATAGTAAAGTTAAATAGTTCAATTATAATTAATTAATTTGATACAAAAAACAAGTCCTCATCGTTTTCATTGAGTCTCGACTGGGGCTAAATCAACAACAGTGAGCAGCTGTGATGGGGGTCTGACCTTCTTCCCCTTCTCACTTTTGAGAGTCTCACTGTCTTCTATAGTATTCACTTTTATAGTATTTTTACTATTAATATTAGTATCATGAGACGATGGGTTGCCGACCACCGAAGTCGCCATATCTGCATCACTTTCAGGCAACTTCATCTCTGTAGTTTTACTCCACGAGTCTCTGTCAGACCTTCCAAAGACGTTTCTCTTTTTTGGGACACTAATTGGTGCAATACCATTGTTATCGACACTCTCCGGTCGTTGGTTCTTATCGATTCTGTCGTGGTGGACGATTGGATCCAACGACGGGGAGTCTGTTAAACTTCCTTGTAATGTGATATCGACTGATTTTGTCAATTTGCGGACGTCTTCGATTTCATCTTCTTTAATTGCAAGTACATTGAGTTGAAGTAATGAAGGGGGAGTCATTAAAGGCAAAGCAAATGGATTCGGATTTTGAATATTAAGTATAATCCCCTTATCAAACGCTTTCAAATAAACTTCATAATATCGAGCGGGACCAAATAACTCACTTCGACTTGTTAACTCCGGACATATTTGTAAGATGACATCTTCAAGTGATGGAGTTTCATGCGTCGGATACGTTCGAAGTGGCGAAACGTTTCGTTCGGGGACAAATACACCATTAAATGGCCGTTTAGTAATGAACGGATGATTAATAGCTTGTGATGGTCGCATTCGAAGAAATGGATCCCAGACTAATACTTTCCCTAAAAAGTCGTAGAATGCGGCTCTGATCTCATCCTTTCGAGATTCATCGCGTGCTCCAACTCGAAATGGTACTCGCATACAAAAATCTTCTAAAGACCCATAATCAAAGTAATCCCGATTCGATTCGATATTCACGTTGTTGTCTCTCTCATATTGTTCTTTGGTTTTGAGTTCATATAAAGTCTTTCCATTTGCACCTTTCAATTTATTAAAGAAATTGTCTGTTTTGGTCCCTTTCTCAAGTAACGCACTTGGTGGAATGCCAATCATCCGAATGATCTTGTAGATTTGGTTGTATTCACTACTCCCAGGAAATAATGGGATTCCAATGAAGAACTCGGCAGCAATACAACCAAGACTCCACATGTCAATCGCACTCGAATATGGAAGCCCAAGTATCACTTCTGGCGCACGGTAATGGCGCGATTGGATGTACGTGTACAACGTGCTGTTCTCAAAACACGCACTCCCAAAGTCTATCACTCGTATCTGTTTCGTGAAGCTGCTTTTGAGTCTATCTATTCTATATCTATTCTTTTATTATTATATTATTATTATAATACAATTATTATATTATTATAATATAATTATAATATAATTATAGTATAATATAGTAAAACAAACTCCACAAGTAAAACATTCTCAGGCTTCAAATCACAATGAATGATATTCGATTTATATAAAACAATTAAAGTTTGTAGTATTTGTTGTAAAAAAGTTCTTGCAACATTAACGCCAAAACCTCTGCACCCATTTTGGTTCATTAATTCGTAAATATTAATTCCAAGCATTTCAGTTACTATACAAATATGATTATGATAAATGAAGTGATCGATCAATCTCAGAGTATTTCCCTTTCCGTCTTTATCGAATTTATCATTTAACAATTCCAAAATTGCGATCTCAAGCATTCCTTGTCTAAAATACGCCGAACGATTTCTTAACACTTTTAATGCAACAAATGTTCCATTACTTAAATCAACACATTTTAAAACTTGTCCGAAAGAGCCTTGGCCTAACATAGCGACTACTTTATATCTCGATTGTTTAATCTTCGAGTCTTCCGGATGGTCTGAATTCTCCGATCCAATAATTTGGTCTGTATATAATATTAAGTCATAGTTAATGTTATCAAGTTCCGTATTATGACACGGAGTCGCCGGAAGCGTCACAGCACGAAGTTTTGTCAATGACGACAAGTCAAGGGAGGGGTCGATCATCGAAATGATCCCAAGATACTTTTGAGTCGCTTCCGATGCCAACGGGGGGTTTTCCGGGGGCACAACGATACCGTCGATGTCCAATAGAAGGGGTTCCGTTAACAGCGAATCTTTGGATCGAATTAAAACACTTCGCCGTCCAAAGAAACCTTTCCCACGTTTCGACATTTTCATTTTTTTCGTTTTGGTATTTTTGTTTGTCGTTAATAGTTGTTTAATTATAAAATAAAGGCGATCTTAACTCTCTTTTTCCCGTTGATTGACGCTTTTTTTGGACTGTACCCTTTTTCTATTCGTGTCTTTTCAAGTTCTTGCGTCTGATTGGACATATTATTATTTTTTAATTAATTATTCCATATCTTTTAAAGAAGTTTTGATTGGATGTATAGTTTATTTGTAATTTAATTGTAGTTTATTATTAAACCAAAAATTTTAAAAACGAAAAAAAGATAAAAAACTAAAAAAATTGAAATGTGAAATGGTTGGTGGAACGAGAATGCATAAAGGTGAGGAATAATCGTAAAAAACATTTTAAATAACACTCTGCGAAGCTCAGTCCATTTCACCCATCTTTTGTCTTGCTTTGTCCAATGTTCTGAGTTGCTTTCCTCTAGTTATAGCTGCGTCTTCGTTACAGACCCCCTACATTTGAGTAATTAATTCCAGGTACAATGACAATTTAATACAATGATTATATGTAGAAACTCAACGTTGAATTTTGATTCAAATTCCAGAAAGTTGATTTTATGTTCACATGAGAGAAATTGTAATAAATGTTCACAGTGACGGAACAAACGATGATAAGAGGGAGGATAGAATTCATTTGGTTTTCGCAGTCTCCGAATTTCTTGTTGAGTACATTCATCTTGATAGAACACTCATTTTTCGTCTCATCGTCGACTTCGTACGCGAAAGGTCGATCTCCAGTCATCTTTTTCAGTTGGTCACTTTTTCGGATCAACTCTCCGTTCTTCAAGGCGCCTTCGGGACTCTTAGATACCAAAAATGGTTCAATTTTACATATACTTCTTCTTCTACCGGACATGCGCGAGAGTTTCTCGACGCGTTGTTGTCGCCGCTTTAGATATTGATAGTCAAGAAGTTCCTCTGCCATTGCCATGAAGTGATTATTTTGTTTTGTTAATCATATTTTCTGTTGTCATTTCTTCATTTTTTGTTGGCATTGTTATTTGCACCATTATGGCCAAACGGTATTTTCACGTCATTTTCTGTGTCAATCTCCAGATCGATTTCATTTATTGGTCATTTCTTGGCAGTTTTGCTGTGGCATCGTTTTGATAACTTAAATGACAAGGTGAGGGTGTTCCCAGAATTTGTGGTAAATATAAAGAATAATTCGGGTATTTTCAGCCGTTTTTTTTGGTATGGCATTTTCTCCTTCTTTTTTGGAATAATGAGGGTAAAATTAAAAAAATTGTATTTTGTTTTTAGATCGCTATTTTTAATATTTTACAGTTTAGATAGTATGCCGTTTATTGTTTTTTTATTGTTTTTATTGTTGTTTTTACCGTTTGTTTTAGAAAAAAAAATTACTATTATTTTTTATTATAAAAATATAGCAAAAAAAAGAATTATTTACCAGTTTAACGTTATTTTTATTATCATTAATTTGTTTCTTTCATTAGTTTTCCCAAAAAGTACATTTTACAAAACAGTCCAATTAAACTACTATTAATAGTTAATTTTATTGTTTATATTGGTTTATATAATTCATGCCTTAAAAAAGAACATTTTTAATTAATCAATATTTTATTTTTCACAAAGAATTGTCATTAAAATTTTCAAAACCTTTTTTTTGATGTTTTTCCCACTTTTTTAAATATTTTTTACCTGTTATATTGAGTTAGTTGATAAAAATGGGCCCATTAATCCCGTTTTTATAGTATTGACAAACGTGAAAAATAACCAAAAAAAACAATGATAATTTGTAACCCAAATTTTTTTTTACTATTTTACAAATAAAAAAGTCAAAACAAGAAACTTTTTCATGAAATTTGCATTTTCAGGTTTTAAATACAAAACTATTTTTAAGTTATATCATTCATAGTTCTTTTTATTTAAAAAATACTTTAAAAATGTTTATTGTAACATAATCAATTTAAATGCAAACCCCCATAATTCACAGAATGAAATATATTTTAAAAATATTCACAATAACAAAACTAATAACACAAATTTATAATTGAGTAACTTTTATTCCATTTACTTTTTTCTCTACATATCCTAATGATTTTTAACGAATATGATTAAATGATAACAAAAACTATAATTATAGTTTTGTTTATTTTCATTTATTTAGAACACAAAAAACGTGGTCTCAGCAATTTTTTTTTAGTATAATTATTATTTTTTTATAATTTTATAATAATAATAAATAAGTATTTGATACTATAATATTTAGGTTTGCAAATATAGAACAATACTTATGTAAAAAGAAGATGATGATGCCTTCAACTACAGATCTATAAATACTTTCGTAAGAATTAAATTCAGGCACGATTATAATTTAAAAACTATAATAGCTTAGTTTTCCACATACAACATAAGTTTGAGGTGATCCCCTCAATTGGCTTGAATAGCCAGTAAGAAGTAGGAAGTTAACGCTAAAACCGGGGAATTTGGCAAAATGAACCCTTTTTCTATTTCAATTCTCTTATTTTTGGAATGGGCGATTTGCTATGGTACATTTTACTATTCTTGAGCCATCCATTTCTTTTTGCTATTTTATAGTAAAATGTTCTACAAATAAACTAAACACTGTGATTTAAATCCAAATATAGATTGCATGGGAAAAATGTTTTTGAAACATCAACACTTTGACGTTTGTAAATAAAGAGTTTGAGTGTACAATGCGCCGATAAATCCACAAAAAGCGGGCGATAAGGCGATTCAAACTTCAAAAGGGAAAGAGAAAAGGAGGACTAGTGGAAGGCCGTCAAACTCAACGAGTATTCAAGTCAGAATTTGCTTTATTTTGAGATTGACGATTTGGCTGAAGTCCCGGCTTTTGAGATAATAACACCTCAAACTTGAGAAATAGATTGAGGGTTTTTGCGCCGTTTTGCACAATGACCGCCAGAAAATTGAGAATAGTAAAAAATGCTACTTCCAAAAATCAAACCCTTTGATGCTTCCCAGCCTATATAATAGAACTCCAGACCTATCAAATCAAACAGCTCGATGGAGATCTTCGCGAACCAAGCGATCAAGTGGAACAGTTTCAAAACAGTTCGCCGCACCGTCTTAATCCGTGCGACATTGGCTCAGATGAATTGTATGCAAGGTGTTACTGCGAACATTATTGGCCAAGGTAAATTCACTGTTTTGCGTTGGGGCGAATGTAAACGACACAACAGTGGCTCGACTACACGCCGTCTTAATACTTTCCAGGTCTTCATGTTTGGCAAACCTGTTTGGGTGGCAGAGAATTTGGTTGAAAACCCTACTCATGTCGAAAAGGTGATCTATGCCAGTTGCACAGTTGGACTCTATCGTATTCACTACACGAACGATTTCGTCCCATCAACACGTAAAGTCTCACAAACAACACTCAAAAGTACTAACCCTAATGACTCAACCAAAATATGTTCGTCACCGTCACTCCCTTCTATTAACACTTTTCACGGACTTGTTCCTCAGATTGACACCCAGTGGGTTGTTAACAGTAATCCACACAACGACACAGTACAAAAACAGACAACGACCCTACCCAAATTGTCTGACTTGTTCCTTTAAATGTGTGTAATTTGTTTTTACTTGACGTTTTGGTTCAATTTACTCTCATTTGTGGGACTTATATATTCTCCCATTCCTCCACTACTCTCTTTTTTTCATTTTTATAATCTCTTTAACTACATTTTATGATTCATTTTATTATTAATTATAGTTAATTACTCATGTAATCGACTACTGAAATTGATAATGTTATTGTGAAATTGTCTGGGGAGCAAACAATTATTTCTAAAAAATCTGCCTTTTTGTGTCATATCATAAAATGGTTGCAATAAAATATTATATATTTTTAATTAAATTATTAAATGAATTAGTATTTTCTTATTGTTGAATTATTCGTTTTTTTATGTGGAATGAAGTACATTCTTTGGTAATAATGCAAAAGAAAAGAAGAAAGTTTTGTTATTTTTATTTTTCGTCGATTATTTTTTTTAACGAATCGTTAAAACTCAATATATTTGTAATAAAAAATAATTTATTATCTTATAGTTTAAACCCTATTTGAAGAACAACAAAAATATAAATGCCAAAAAAGACAACAAATTTTTAATATCATTTAAAGGAGAAGATTTTTTTAACTTTTACAATTAAAAGTTTACAGAAAAACAATGAAATAAATTTTTTAATTTATTGTTAGTAATTCATTTTATTAATATTACTAAATATTTTAATATTATTTTATTAGTACATTATTTCCAATTTTTGTTTTTGTAATAATAACACAATTATTAGTATAATATAGTTAAAAATATGATTTGATTAACTATAAATAATTATTTAAAATTAAAACCAAATCAATTAAAACTATAATAAAAATAATTATCAACTCTAATAATGAAGGATAACTCAAAATAATAGTGTAAAAAATAGATTATTCTGCCTTAGGAGCGATCAAGCCGTTCTTCTCTGGTTCGAGAGTGGTTTGTAACAATTCGTGGGAGAGTTCCATCAACTCTTTGACGACGTCTTCTCTCTTAGCCCCGACTTTTCCCGGGAGTTCGATATAATATTTCAACTTTGGTTCTGTTCCACTTCCTCTGAGAGTAGCCAAACAGCCATTTTTGAATCTGTAAGTGATCATTTGAGCTGAAGCTTGGATTGGCAATTTTGGTTTCTTGTCTGCCTCAGCGGTATCGATTCCGAGAGTGAGATCTCTAATGCTTTCGACCTCGAATTGTCCGAACTTCCAGATGTATTTTCCTTCGTTTCTCATCTTGTTGAAGATACGTTCCATCAGTTTTGGATCGTAACAGAAGTAATACTTATTGTTGCTTGCGAAGTAACCGTATTTCTCATACAACTCATCCAATCGTTGTTCGATAGTTTTACCTTTCTCCGCATATTCAAGTGCCATAGCTGCTATACACACCGCTGCTCTCACACCATCCTTATCATATGACATATTCCCAATAACAAATCCAATAGCTTCTTCATACGCCATTAACAACTTCTTATGTTCCGTGTCAACCACCTTCTTCGCGACGTTTCCAATCCACTTGAATCCCGTCAATGTCTCGAGTGTCTCAAATCCCTCAACTTGTCCCATTTTTGAGATGAAATTGGAGGACACGGCACTTCTCACCATGAATGCTGGGGTCTTGCATCCCGATTCCTTATACTTGACATAGCACCAGTCCGCAATGATGTTCGACATCTCATTGCCGCTCAATTGTCTCCACCCGTTCTTTGTTCTGACACCAATCGATAATCTGTCCGCATCGGGGTCATTCGCAATGATCAAATCCGCTCCATTTGCATCTGCGACGTCAATCGAACACTTCAACGCGCCTTTTCCTTCTTCTGGGTTTGGGAATGGGACGGTTGGGAATTCCGGATCGGCTTCATTCTGCAAAGGTACAAGAAGGGGTTGTGGTAACTGCGCTGCTTCAAAAGCCTTTTGTACATAGACCGACCCCACTCCATGCATTGGAGTGTAGACGTATTTGATTTTTGGTGTTTGAGGGACTTTGAAATGGGGGACAGTCTCAAGCATCTGTTTAGTATATTCCCCTTGAACTTTCTCAAGTGGGTCGATGACGTGAGTTAAGTCGACGTGAGTTAAGTCCCACGGCTCTAAGTTCTCGTCGATCGATTTGGCAATCGTCGCGTCAGTCGGTTCGACGATTTGACAGCCATTCTCCCAATAGACTTTATAACCATTATCTGCTTTTGGATTGTGTGAGGCAGTCACCATGACTCCACAAGCAGTTTGTAACAAAGAAACAGCAAAAGCAGTGTATGGAGTCGGGACTATTGTACTGAACAAATACACTTTAAAGCCTTCGTGTAAGAAGACTTGTGCGGTGATAGCTGCAAATTCTTTGGAGTGATAACGCCCATCATAGCCGATAACTACTCCTTTGCTTTTCGCATCTTCAACTTCTGATAAAACTGCCTTGGCAAGACCTTGCGAGGCTTGTTGCACAATCAGATTGTTCATACAAGCAAACCCAGCTT